>NW_007736282.1:28795-37177 GCF_000696425.1 Galeopterus variegatus | reverse complement strand
AAAAAAAAAAAAAAAAAAAAAAAAAAAAAAAAAAACCCAGAGGACACCACGATCTATGTTTCTTAAAGAATGTAAAACACAACTTCTTTGGGTCACTAGAAGAACAGTCTGGGGGAAAAGTTTACTATATATCACAAACAAGTATTTTCTTTTTAAATTCAGAGCCCATGCTCCTTTAAAAGCACCGACTCTGGGATAAGACAGTTTTTACCACTTGCTAGTTATGTAAACATGTAGGAATTGCTTAATCTAAGCCTAATTACTTAAGAAGGCTCAGTTTGTTTACATTTTTTTGTGCAGATTAAATAAAACAAGACATGTGACTAGAAGAGATCCAGGCATTTAGTAAGCATTTAAGCATTCAATACTAGTTTTCTACAATTTTCCTCATATACTTCCAGAAATGCAAAAATGATGTTAAAGAAAAAAACAAGGGCCGGCCCGGTGGCGCACTGGATAGTGCGCCGCTTGGGAAGCGCGGCGGCGNGAGGCTTGCAATCCCGTTGCCGGTCCCCGGTCCGGTACGGGGGCAACACTGAGGGTTGCGGAAAAAAAGACAAAAGACAAAAAAAAAAAAAAGAAAAAGAAAAAAACAAAGCAAGCACTGTCCCGATACCTATGAATGCACGATTAGAATCTGCAGATCTTATACATAAGAAAAAATAGACCACTTCACTCCAACACAAGCCATGAAGAACCATTAGTGGTGTTTAGGTAGTTTTGAGTACATTGACATGATAATCACAGACACCTTGGAAACTAGACAGATGATTTTTGCAAACCAAAGTGACCTGATGGCTGAAATGTAACCTGATCAATCTCAAATTATGTCCTTTAACATAGCCAACTGACACATTCCTCACAACATAAATAAGCAAAATAATGGAAAAACTAATGTCCTTTCCTACGTTAGCAGGAAAGGACAGCAGTAAGGTGTGGATTTATTATAATTGCTACTGGATTATATGTATGGAGGAAGTTACAAGAGAAGTAATAAGTTCAAGAGATCCCCTTTCTAAAAAGTTCTTCATGAGGAATAATTACTCAAAAGAATGAGAAATCCCCTAAGTTTTCAAAGTATCTTCCTTCAAAAATGTTCAAAATATTTTGCACAAATTTAAACATCCCTTGTGAGGTAGTCAGGAGTTACCTTCACATTTCACATTTGAAAAGTGAAAGGTGGAAAGATGAATGACTTGCCCAAAGTCTTACCACAAGCCAGTGGTAGAACAGAGATCAGAATTGGTGTCTTCAGATGTGAAATAAAATTTTATTTCCCCAAACGTTTCTGCCTCTGTCCCAGCACACACCCGTGTATGCGAGGGTACACACGCTATGTTAAAATGTATTCTCGGGCCGGCCTGGTGGCGCGCTCAGTTGAGTGCGGCGCTTGGGAGTGTAGCGGCGCTCCCGCCGAGGGTTCGGATCCCATATAGAGACCGGTCTGCTCACTGGCTGAGCGCGGTGCAGACACGACACCGAGGGTTGCGATCCCGTTGCCGGTTGCGGTACAGGCGTGACACCAAGGATTGCGATCCCGTTACCGGTCACGAAAAAAGACAAAAAGGAAAAAANCCCGCCGAGGGTTCGGATCCCATATAGAGACCGGTCTGCTCACTGGCTGAGCGCGGTGCAGACACGACACCGAGGGTTGCGATCCCGTTGCCGGTTGCGGTACAGGCGTGACACCAAGGATTGCGATCCCGTTACCGGTCACGAAAAAAGACAAAAAGGAAAAAAAAAATGTATTCTCAAGGAAATAAATTGAGGTACTTTGAGTAATGGAGTGATCGAAACCTAGAACCTAAAGGGATGTCAATTCCTATCATGCTCAAACTACTCACTTTACAGATAGGTGTTATAATGCGTGTTTTCATTCTTCTAGGAAAAAGTTGCATCAAACGAAAAGTTTCAAGGCAATTCAGGACAATAAAATGCCTAATTTTGTATGATTTAAAATACTGAAACTAACCTATAAATTGCTCCATTAGTCTGGACGGGAACAGAGCAAGGGCATTGTGGTGTAGAGTTCACATGTTTGAATTAAGACTTTTCAGCCTTTGGTTGGTGGCTAGTTAGCTACGTTACTTGGAAAAGCCACTGAAGCTCTCCAAGCTTCATTTTTCTCCTCAAGATCAGATAGAAGAGCATTACTTTTACAGCCCAAACACTTCTCAAGTTCTGGAAATAAATGTAAAAGTAATCATTCAAGCGATTAAGAAGGTAATCAATTAATTATTTTTCCCTCAGATCTATCTTTAATAATAAACACATGTAAAATGAAAATAAACCTTGGTTTACTCTAAAAGCTTACGCTGTTATAACTAAGACCAAATTACGTCGTTGTTGACTTAGAAAGACGATCCTGAACGCTGTCTTGGGGGAGCTCTCAACCAGAGAGAGGTAGGGGGAGCAGGGGTACTTTCAGCCACACAGTGACGTGTAGGTGTGGGGAAACCTGGGACAGCAATGTCACCGGGGCCTAGGGAAACTCCTGGCTTGCATACTTCCAGATCAGGGGTGCAGGCGAGGTGAGGAGGAGCTCTGCCAGGGAAAGTAAGGGACACCCTTAGCAGTGAGGCTTGGGAATTCTGGGGTTTGGGAAGGACTTGGCAAGGGCAGCCAGCAGTGCTGGGCCAGGATAACAGTCCACAGGGTCTAGACATTGTCATGTACAAGGCAATTGATCAAATAGGTAAATATTGACCAAATAGGTGAATATACTGAGGATATTGGGAGCAAGATTTCTCATGGACAAGAAAGAGGGATGTAAATATGGAAAGGGGGAAGGTGAGAATAAACCATGTGATGCTGGATTGTACTGGAGGTTATCAATGTAAACTTAGGAGTTCTAGGATACATGGATGGATGGATGGAGAAACAGATATAGATGTATGTGTGTTTATACGTGTGCTATGCATATGTGTACATTCATTTATTTCCTAGATCTGCCCACTAAGAGGGCAATAACATCCCAATAGCAATGAGCATATCTAGCACTCAGATCTTGGTTTCTAAATACAATTTCTTCAATAAAAGGAACCAGAGCTCTTTGGAGAAATGGCTGATTCCAGGGATGAGTTACAGGAAGTCAAAGATAAACCTGAGACAAATTTTACAAAAAAGCAAGGAAGTTCTCAAAAAATGATGGGAACGTCATCAGGACAAAGGAGCCAGTTTGAAGCAGCTTACACTGGCCAAACCTGAGACAATTTAATACCAAAAATAAATAATGATAGTAAAGGACTATTATCAATTGAGTAGAATCTATGAATTCTTACAAATAGGAAGGAAGGAACAGAAGGAGGGAGAGAGGGAAAGGTAATGCCAACTAATTAGTATAGAAAAAAGGATGGAATTGGAAAATCACTATTTAGCAACTATCGAAGTAATAACTAAAGAATTACCAAATGGATGCCACAATAGTGAATAAAAGTTAGATGAGGAACAGAATTTTAACAGTTTCAAAATATCTCCACTCATAATCTGTATTAATCTCTTATTAAGATGCAAAATACTTATTAATTTTGCAATGAAGAAACTTGGCAGAAACCATCTTAGCCAAGCAAAAAAGTAACATCATCAATAATGGGACAAATTAACATACTGTGACTCCAGAAATAATGCACTGAGAAGAACGGAACAAAATTTCTGCGGTGTTCCTACCAAATACGCATAACCTGAATCTAACCATGAGAAAACGTCAGACAAACCAAATCAAGGCACAACTTACAAAATAACAGGCCTGTCATCTTCAGACGAGGAAAGACTAGGGACTGTTCCAGTTTGAAGAAGACTAAAGAAACATGTAACAATTGATCCTAGACCTAATAAAGAACACTGTTGGGACAATCTGCAAGATCTGAACGGTCTGTGGTTTTAATGGAGGTAGGTATCACTGTTAATTCATGATTCTGATGGTGTACTATGGATTTGTACAAGAGTGCTCTTGTTTTTAGGAAATATACACTGAAGTATTTAAAGCTAATGGGCCAAGAGGTCTTCAACTTAATCACAAGCAGTTCAGAAAAATTATACATATATACAATTTATATATATATATATGTATATATACACACACACACAGAGAATAAGGTAAAAAAGGTAAATGGGGTAGAATTTTATAATTGGGGAGTCTGAGTAATGAGTAAACTAGAATGGCTTCTGGTCAATAGACTGGAATAGATGGTCCCCAGCGTCACTCTCTCCCACAAATCAACCCATTTACAACTATTAAAAAGCAACAACAGCCAAGCTGGGGCCACTAGAGCTCAGGGAAAAGGGAGAAGAGACCTACGGAGTTCATGAAGGCAGGAGAAGCCATGATGACAGAGAGAAAGGACCGTTCCCACCGTTTCAAATCCCAGCCACTTCCAGGCTGGAGCTGCTGGGTGCACAGAGCAGGAGCCGGCAAAAGCCACAGCTGTGCCCTTCGTATGAAGTTGCTTGGAGGCGTCAGGGGAGAAGAGGGCCATGGTGGCCCCCAGGCCAGCAAGACCACTAACAGGGTTCCTGTGGACCCACACAGGAGTGAGGAGCCACAACAACTGAAGAAAAGGAGCCACTAAGAGGCCAGTGAGTCATCACAAGGGACTGGCGCATGGCCCAGCCCATGGGAAGTGTTTGGATTGCCGGTGGTGAGGGAGACGGGCCCACTGGGGGAATATTGGGGCACGGCAAGGACAGCTGATCTGCCCCCCAATCAGCACAGGACCACTCAGAGGAGACTGGTCAGAAATATAGAACTGTATGGGGGAGCAATTTGCTGAAAAGGCTCAGGCTCAAACCAGATTTTCCACACAACCCAGGTGTCCCAGACTTCACAAGACCCAAAGTACATACTAAAACTTGAGCTGCACAGAAAGCCTTCCCCAGGGAACCAGCAGCAATGAAGCAATTTTGCTCAATTACAGGGCTCAAGTGCTGGTCCCCATAGGAAGTTCCATTTTAGAAGTAAGCAAAATACAACAAATGAGTTCCAGTGCAGAATTTAAGTGATGGGAACAGCAAATAATCTAACACAGAACTGAAAGAAAAAACAAAATAGCCACACACCAGAAAAAAAGTTTGATATTAACTAGTAAAGGTCTAACACCATCAAAGAACACTTACAAAACCTAGGACTGGAAGCCCCCTGGGCTACCAAGCCAGGGAGCAGGGAGGACCATCAGCCACGCCCTACCAGCATAAGCACCCAGCCCAGCAACAACCACCAAGCCACCCAGGAAGCTCCCTGTGCTCCCAAGCCAGGGTGGTGGGCGGCTGACAGCCTCACCCACGCCCCCTCAACATCCAAAAGCAGACCAGCAGCCACCATCAAGCTGCTGCCGGAAGTGCCCCAGGCTCCCGTGCCAAAGTATTGGGGGCGCTGAGGGCCTCAGCCACACACCTCCGACATCCACAACCAGCCCAGCAATGACCACCGAGCTGCTGCAGGAAGCTCCCCAGGCTCCCAAGCTGGGGAGGTGGGTGGCCAAGGGCTTCCGCCATACCTCCCCCTGACATCTGCACCAAGCTCAGCTATGATCACTGAGCCACCACCAGAAATGCCCCAGTCTCCGGAGCCAGGGTGGTGGGGGACCAAAAGCCTCAGCCACACCCTCCTGACATATGCTACCAGCCCACCAACCACCACTGAGAAGCCACCGGAAACATCCTGGGCTCCCGAACCAGGGCAGTGGGGGCCAAGGGCTTCAGCCAAACCCTCATCTACACCCAGCCCAGCAACAACCAAGCCACCGCAGGAAGCCCCTAGTCTCCCCTGCCAGAATGAGGTGGGTACCATGGGCCTCAGCCACACCCCCCTTCCTCCTCCCACTATATCCCCCTTCCCCTTTCCTCTACCCCTCCCCCTCAACTGTTCCACAACATCATCTTAGAATGTAATAATATAGGGCCGGCCCGGTGGCGCACTGCTATAGTGCGCCGCTTGGGAGTGTGGTGGCGCTCCCGCCGAGGGTTCAGAACCCACATACAGACCAGCCGCTCACTGGCTGAGCGAGGTGCGGACGCAACACCGAGGATTGCGATCCCGTTGCCGGTCCCGGTCCGGTAAGGGCGTGACACTGAGGGTTGCAATCCGTTGCCGGTCACGAAAAAAGACAAAAAGGAAAAAAAAAAAAGAATGCAATAATATAATAATATTAATAAATAAATGTTTAAAATAAAAATAAAGTAGAGTTTTGTGTACTATTTTTGCAACTTTTCTGTAAGTTTTAAGTTATTCAGAAACAAAAGTTGAAAAGATCTGTTTGACATGTTTGTTTGGATTTGTTTATCATCCAGGTATTTTTCTTATGAGAGGGGTTTTGAGACTATCAACCACTCTATTGTTTTTAAAACAAACAAACAAAAAATGATTATATATGGTACATATAATTTTGTAACCTGCTTTTTCCCCTCAACATATCATACACATCTTTCCATATTAATAAATACAGGTCTATAGCACATGTTTTAATGGCTGCACAATCTTCCATCACATGAATATAAAATTTTAATCAGTCATTTTCCTATTATTGGATACTTAATGTTCCAGATGTTTTCTTATTATAAATAATGCTTCAGTAAATGTCCTTATAGTTAAATATTTGCATGCATCATGACCTTATTCTCTAGAACCTTTAGAATTTTTCCTGCTTACATACTCAGATATAATATGTGTTCACTACTAAAAACTCAAACATTCTGAAACTGAAAACTCCCCATTTAAAAAAAAAAAAGAACAATTCTTGCCATGTACCAGAAAAACAATAATTTGGGAGGCTATTATAAAAGATGACTGACAAATGAAAATGGAATTCCAACACCACAACTGCAAATGACTCAGAATAATGCAAAATTTAACAAAACACATACACCAGAGAAGTGGCTGGCATAGTGATGTCACATTGTCACATTAAAAACCTATTAATAAATGCTTTGACTTATAATGAGGTCTTCAGGAGTAGTGAAAGTGGGTGTACTAGAAACCCAGGATGTATTACATTGCAGATGCTTAATCAATATAGTGGCACAACTAGCAGAGGAGTTGTCTTCTGTCTGTCCCCATATGTCTATCCCCATACTGCCACACCGATGAGAAGTGGAGGTCATAACCTCTCCTTTGCCCATCATTTACAGCTGAAAAACAAGTGAAGCTGTGTCAGTGGAGTCTTCACTGACAGGAATCAGAGGACTTAGCCACACGGGAAAGGCTGGTGTGCATCAGTGTAGATCTGAGGAGCAGAGGGGGAGCAGGAGGGGTCACACTGCATCTGTTTTTTTTTTTTTCCTTTTTGTCTTTTTTTGTGACCGGCAACGGATCGCAACCCTCAGTGTCGCGCCCGTACCGGACCAGGACCGGCAACGGGATCGCAACCCTCGGTGTTGCTCCCGCGCCTCGCTCAGCCAGTGAGCGGGAACCGGTCTGTATGTGGGATCCGAACCCTCGGCGGGATGCATCTGTTTTAAACAGTATCCAAAACAGGTTGACAACTGGTTCTACCTTCTGCAACACTGCCCCCATTCGCCAGCAGGAAGTTGCATCTATATTATTTTACTTTTCTCTGTTTAAAATTATCGTTTCTCTCCAGCTTCCACCTAAAAGGAAAGTATATTCTTAATCTTGAAGCAGCTGGCAATTGTTATGTTTTCTGCAAAAGCACTGTTCTAGACATAGAAATCTATGTTAGTAAAACTTTCCTGTATAGATTTATGATTTAAGTAAGAATCCAAGTGTTTAAAGACTATGTTTCCTATCTAAAAGTCATAAAATAGATTTCTTTTTATATTTCATGCTATTCAAAGGCACTTAAAAAATAATTGTTAACGAACATATCTAAGCAATTATTTTTCTGAGTACTGGAAAGATGTTCAACACTGCACAAGAATGGCCTGAAAATAACTCTTAAGATAATTATATGTACAGTAAAGCACTTAATATAAAATTTTACAGCAACCTTTTAAACCAAAAAAGTCATAAAATGTTCAAGAACACAGTTTCATCCACCAAAGCAACTAATTAATCTTGTAAGACTAAAGCAGAGATGATCTAAAATACCAGGTAATAAAATAACCTACAAGGGATAAAACACACATATTTTTGTCAATAGAATTTGAAGTTTTGAAGAATCATAGCATAAAAACAAAAACCATAAAAGCATACGGCTGCCATAAGTATCTCCAGAATTTCTCTGTTATAAACAACCCCCAAAACACAGAAACCACAGATTATGGATTATGTGATTCCTCCCCAGAAAGAGGCTATAGATTTAGAGATTGCTTTTCTAATAAGATATTATGATTAACAGCTCTACAAAGAAAGAATACCAATTTCTTTTCAGAGATGTCTGTTCTACCATCCTTCTTGTGTAAAAATAAGCAAATTAAAATTTATATATT
>NW_007736282.1:9505-28325 GCF_000696425.1 Galeopterus variegatus | reverse complement strand
TAATAAGATATTATGATTAACAGCTCTACAAAGAAAGAATACCAATTTCTTTTCAGAGATGTTTGTTCTACCATCCTTCTTGTGTAAAAATAAGCAAATTAAAATACATATATTATTGCTCAGATTCAAGATGCTTAGGATCCATTTCATATGACAGAACAAAAGACATTGTGGCTCTGGCCCTGATATTTCATTCTCTCACCCTAAAACCCTTGATGGCCATGAAGTACATACTCCACAAACCAAGTATAGGAGAGCAACTCAGAGGTGAACAACTGAGAGAGAAGAAAAGTACACGAGGCTCTAGATACATGAAACAAACAATACTTTTAATTGCTACATTGAACATACAACAAAGGAAAAATGTCCTAGCCACCTTTGGAGCCATGTATGCTGGTGCTCCAGGGTGGAACAGGTCTCCCAAACTAGAAAAGCCAGCTCTAGGTCCTGAGATCAAGGAACTAGATTCCTGAAGAAGGTAGAATCTGATAGCATTTCCAAGTCAGTGGTAAATATATCAAGCAAATAACATGCAAGAGAGAATGGTCACACAAAAAAGGAAAAAGAACACCTGTGTATATTTACATAGCATGGAATACATTTAATTTTTAAAACCTGCTCAATAACTTTACGAGATGATGAATCACTTCTGGTGAAAGCTTTCTTCAAGGAATGATTTAAGGAATGCAACTTAGACGTGAACTTTGTGACCATAAAGAGATATCGTATTACATGAACTGATCGTGGGAATAATATTCACTAACAATGAAAACACCAAGTGTAAAATCACAGGTCATTACAGCTCTAAAGGACTGTGTGGGGAAAATGGAACAGTTAAACAGGCCCCCTCGCCTGGGATCTGGTTGGGGGTGGTGCAGCACATTCCTTGTAAACAAGTTGTGTGTGAGTGGAGTTAGCATGCATGCATGCCCATGTATCTTTTTAGTTTGTTGCTATTGCGTGTTTTGTAGTTTGTGAAGCAGCAGCAGCTCGCCAGAGAGCTCACATCTAAAAATAGAGCACGTTTATTTTGCTGGCAGCTGCTGTTTTTCTTTGGACTTTGCTGGTAGCAGTTCAGTTTCTGAGTTTCTCTGTCGATTGCTTAGCTCTTAGATGTATGTGTGCTGAATAAAGACTACTGTTTCTTCAACTAAGGCTCCAAGGACCTTTTGTCCAGTTACCTAGCTCATAGACCTGGGTGTGAAGGGTTTGTGACCCAGTCTAGACAATGGGCTTGAGGGGTCTGTGAGCTCCAGACTCAGCCCTAGCTCTACAGACTGTAAAAATGATTAAGTCCTATCCTCTCATTTGTAGCTTATTTAAATGGAGGCAGAAAAAAGTGAAGTTGTTTGCCCAAAGACTGCATGTAAATTGTCAAAATCACAAAGAATAAAACCCAAGTCTTTATAGAGTTCCGCTTCATTCACTCAATGTACGAGCTATATGGTTAATTCCCCTGACAAGGTACCATCATCAGGAGAAAGAGGAAGGGGAGGAGAAGATGAAATTGCAGTTAGTACGGAAGGATTCATCTGGGCCAAGCAACAGAACAATCATTTGATGTACATTATCCCCATTTACACAGAAGAAACAAGGCATAGAGAAGAACATGTCCAAGAGTAAATAGCTACTAACGATAGAACCAGGACTCCAGCCAAGGTCTGTCTAAGGCAAAGGCTCCGCTCTCCGTCACTCCTGCTCTCCCAGTGCTATCCCCTCTCCTTACTCCACAGTGTTTCCATTCTGGGCATGTTCTGCGCCTGACTGTGACTCCAGTGATGACGGGCCTATCTGTCTGGCTGGCTGGCTGGGTGGATGTCCCCCTTTGGCTGCTATCTTCATCACAGAGCACAGCCCTCTCAAGGAGAGAAGAATTCTCTTTTTCCCAAGAGCACAGAAGTAGTGGCGCTTCCTGGTTAAATTCAACAGAATAATGCTTTATTCATCAAGCCTTCTATTTGCAGCTCACTGCAGATTCAGGCTAAATAAATAGAAACACATGAGATATACAACACGTACTAATTAATCAATATGTAAATTCAACAAAGCTTCAGTTATCTAGCACCTAAACTCTATGGAACTAAGAACTAGAAGTATGTTAAAAAAAAAAATGCTCTAAGTTAGTACTTCTCAATAGGACATATGGGATTGGGGGAGGTGGAATCAAAATCACCCAGAGGCATTTTCACAGGCTAGGAGCCTATTCCTCCCTCACATCCAACCCTTGATCCTGGTAACACACACCCAGGGGGACGTGCTAGATCCTGTAGGGAGGGGAGCCAGGGCAAGTCATTTGAAAAGGTTTGTCAGGATGCTTTATTCATCAAGCCTTCTATTTGCAGCTCACTGCAGATTCAGGCTAAATAAATAGAAACACATGAGATATACAACACGTACTAATTAATCAATATGTAAATTCAACAAAGCTTCAGTTATCTAGCACCTAAACTCTATGGAACTAAGAACTAGAAGTATGTTAAAAAAAAAAAATGCTCTAAGTTAGTACTTCTCAATAGGACATATGGGATTGGGGGAGGTGGAATCAAAATCACCCAGAGGCATTTTCACAGGCTAGGAGCCTATTCCTCCCTCACATCCAACACTTGATCCTGGTAACATACAACCAGGGGGACGTGCTAGATCCTGTAGGGAGGGGAGCCAGGGCAAGTCATTTGAAAAGGTTTGTCAGGCAAATCTGAGAACCAACAACACATCCCAGCCCCTTCAGTGAAAACTACTGTCAATCATGAGTGATAAATTCCATGTATACATGTCTATACCTAGACGGAAAGGAGTGAGGGACTGGCAGGGAAGGACAGTGTGCCATAACGAGCTAAATACGATCTGACAGTAAAAAGCTCAACAAGCAAAGACCAGGCAAAAAGACAATAACAAATAAAAAGATATGTGAATCAAAAAGTACAACAGTCTGGACTGTTAGCTCTGGGGCAAATCATCTCAAGTATTTCAGTAGCCCCTGAATACATCATTGTATTCCAGGATAATACAATCAGATAAAATAGTTCTGAATAATCAAGAAAAAAATTGTGTTCAATAGAAATTGTTAATAAAGTCAGGGAAACGTAAATATCTTTAATAGATTTCTTCCTAAAATGGCTAGATTCTCTATTGTGTCGAGATGCCCTGATTCTGAATGTCTACTGATGTAAAAATGATAGATGAAAAGCAACATGTTTTAGTGGGAACATGGAATACAAGTTCTGGAGCCAGGCAGACCCGGCTGTTCTGGTGCTCAGAGGTTTGCTAGTCTTCGGCACAGGGAAGGAGAGGTTTCTAAGGGACAGCGTAGAGGGTTGGAGGAGAAGTCAGGCTGGGACAGAATCTGAGGACCACTGACACTTTAGGGATGACAGAGGAGGCAGAGGAGCTTACGAAGGAGATGCAGGAATAATTGGAAAGACGAAGCAAAACCTGAAGAATGTAGAGTCACTAAAGCCATGAGGAGAGTATGTCCAGAAGAAACAGACAGTCCGCTGCGTCACATGTGGTTGAGTGGGGAAACCTGGCAAACAACTGAAGAGTAGCCCCTGGGCACAGTGAAATGAGAGGTGACTGGTATCTTGGTTAGAACTTGTTATCAACACAAAATAGTAAATACAACTCTTTTAAGAATCTTAATCATGAAGGGAAGAAAAGAAAGGGAGACCTGGCTAGGGATGAAAGAAACATTGGTGTGTGGGTTTTTTATTTTTTGAATGGATACGAAAAATCTGAAGTATGTCTAAATGCTTGATGGGAATGAGCTAGGAGAGAGAGGCTGAAGATTCAGGAGACTCGCTACTAAATGGAGCAAGACCTCTGAAGATGCAGGGGGTGAGAGCCGCAGCACAGGGCAGGGTTCAGACCTCAGAGGAAGGAGAACTGGAGGCCCAGAGGAAAGCAGACCAGAGGCCAGGACCTTGGGGGAGCTCCTGTCTGATGGGCTCCATATTCTCTGAGAAGCAGCAGGTAGATCATCGCTAACAGGAAAGGAGCCTCAAGAAGGGTGTTAGAATCAGAAGTTTGATGAAAGTAGAGATGTTAAAGGGTCACCAAGGAGAACCCAGGGAAAGGAATATAAGTCCCCTCCAGTCTCCTCTTTGAGTTCAGACCCCAAGTCACGGACCAGGACAAATGGTTAAAACACACTCTGAATGACTAGGTTTAAGAAATATGATTCTTTCTATTGTTCTTTACCAAGTGTCCTACACACCTCAGTACACAGAGGAGAAGGCCTGGATTTGAAAATGCAATAGCCTAGTCGACATTCCATCATCAAATTCCAATAAATTAATTTTAGGCCCATATTTGAGTAAATAGCTAATATTAAAACATGACACTGAAAGACACAACAGGTAATCAAATTGAAAATTGTAATTAAGACAAAATACTGCAGTGAAAAAAGCCCTAAGTCATTGGAGGTTTCCATTTAGAATTAAATTTCTAGTATTAAATGTTCCTTTTCAATTTATTTTGGGTTAAGAGGTTATTACACTATAAAAAAAGAGTTAATAGAAAAGTATGGTCTAGGAAAATGTGTTATATTTTTGCATAAATGCCTATTATTGGAGATTATCAGTTTTTAAAAACAACCATTCCTAGTTCATTATGGGACAGTCAATTACATCAAAGTCCTTCTACTGTATTTTATTTTCCCATTTGTAGTATAATACGAACTTATTTCTATATCTATAATTGCTTTAAAAAAGACAAAAGTTATCAACTGTATTTCTATATCTACAAATGTTTGAAAAAAGACAAAAGACACATAGGTTTTTATCCAAGTCACATAAAGTTTATTTCCAGATTTATTTTAAATATTATGCTTACTCACTTTTTCTTCTTACTCTAGCCTTAAATCTTAACTGAAATCCAATCTTAAGTTAAATCTTAACTGAAACAAAACTACACAGAACCAGGAATATCTACTCAAAATGTCTTTTAAGAATGATGGCAATTGGACAAAACACACATGAAAAATAATAAGAAAATGAACACAAATTAAAAGTACAAAAACATATTTGTAAACTGTCAAGAATTTAAATCTGGCAAGGATTAAAAATGTTGACACGTATTATGGGAATGGGAATGTACCACAGTGTAGCTAATATTCCAAGCTGACAGCTACATTTTCCAGCTTCACCTGCAGCCAAGCATGGCCATGTGACTCAGTTCAGGCCAATGAGATGCAATCAGCAAAGGTGTTGTGTGAGACTTGAGGATGGGACAAGCCCTTCTCTCCTACCATCTAGGATGAATGTCAAGGCTGGAGCTTCAGAAGCCATCTTCGACAATGGAGTGCCGCTGAGTGTGACAGTAGGAGCCACATGCTTTGGAACCAATTTTAAAAGTAGCCTAGGTCTCCAAGAACTTTGTGGGGCTACCACAGCACCCCTGAAATACCTGTCTCTGGACTTCACATACATTTTGTTGTTGTTGGCTGGCCAGTACAGGGTTCCAAACCCTTGACCTTTGTGTTATAACTCCATGCTCTAACCAACTGAGCAACCAGCCAGTCCTTGGACTTTACATAAGAGAATAAATACTTGAGTGTTGAAAACAATGACTGAATCTTTGCTACTTCATAACCAAAAGCAATTCACAATTGATAAAACAACAGGATTAGGCTTTACAGATAGAAAGATAAAGACTTTACAGAAAAACATAGATGGATAGAAAGAGTCACAGGAAGATTTCCACAAGATTTGGCAAGTTCAATAAGCAGTTTAAGAAAAAATACATTAAATATAATCCTATTTCTTATTAAACTTTAAAAAAAGGTGGGGGTAGCATGTGTGTATATGAAAAGTCTGGAAACTTATGCACTGCAGTGTTACCAAGGATTGTTTCTAGGGGGTGAGATTATGGCAAACATCTACTTCCTTTGTTACTGGTTGGAATTTTTGCTTTTCTCAGTGAGTAGGTATAATATCTACAATTAAAGTAAAATATGCCTTTTATTTCACATATGCATATCTAAAAAGGCAATATATTATCCTGGCTTTCACTTGTGATTTCATTAAAAGTTTGGGGTTAAACTACTTGCTACAGCGACTTTTTTGGAAGAGAGAATTGTATTTATTTTGGCTATCTATAACCTCATCTTTAGTATACAAAATATATTTAAGACAGAGGTAAAATCTATTTGATTTTTAACATCTAATTATAAAAACAATAGCTTGTTACTAGAATGGGCAATGTCTTACTGTAATCTGGTGACATAGTGAGTCAGTAATCTAAAAGGTAAATATGAAATAATAGTCATAGGAGCTATGTGTAAGAATACTAGGAGTAAAAACAGACTTATTAATAATCCCATATCCTTAGAGTCCACAAAGATTAACATAAAAATGGAAAGTTTCTTCCAACACACTAAAATAAATTTTGCATAAAAGACTTGCCTGGAGTGATGTGCTCATCGAGTCACAAAACAGTTCAAAATAGTAGTAAATTCCTCTTCTAGGGGAAAAGCATATTGGTAAAATAAAAAAAAATTTTTTTTTTTGTCTTTTGTCTTTTTCTGTGTCCGGCAACGGATCGCAACCGTCAGTGTCGCCCCCGCACCGGACCGGGACCGGCAACGGGATCGCAACCCTCGGCGCTGCCCCCGCGCCTCGCTCAGCCAGTGAGCGGGAACCGGTCTGTATGTGGGATCCGAACCCTCGGGCGGGAGCGCCGCCGCGCTTCCCAAGCGGCGCGCTATCCAGTGCGCCACCGGGCCGGCCCTAAAAAAAATAAAATTTTTAAAATAATTTATGAATGTACTGCATGAAAATAACCATTCACCTACGTACTCAAAGAGACCTAAAAAGTTCATATAGGTAGGCAACTGCCTAAATTAATGAAAAGCCCAAGGATGAGCTATTCTAGCCCTGTTTTCTCCTAAATTCACCTGCTGATCCAGCAGTGACTTGGAACCTAGAACAGTGACCTCCAAAACATGCTGACTCTGACCAGATCCCCACCGTTTGTTTCGCCAGGTAAGAACTATGACTCTCTCCTAGGAGAGAACATGCTCCTACCTTCCCACTGGCCTGTCAGCACCAAGCTCCTGTTAATGACCACGTCGATTTCCATAGCTCCATCCTCCACAGCCAATCTGATCTCCTCTAAGCGTGTTTTTAAATGAGTCTGCCCAGCTGGAAAGCCAGTGGCCACTAGGAGAGATGAAAGAAGAAAGGGAAAAGAGGAGGGAGAAATGGAAGAAGGACGGAAGGGAAAGAAAAACAAATTTTAATTGGTCAGTAGCTCAACAAAGAATTTTGAACCTTTTTTTTTAATTCCTAAATAGTAAACATGGTGATCGTGACTCAAAGAAAACATTTTATTTCATGCAGATAACAAAATCCAGGTTTGTACAGCATTCAAACAGGACAGTGGATGAAGAAAAATGTAAGTGAAATTTACCAGGTGGTGCAGCAAAATGACATTTAACTAATCCTACATCCTCTTTGTAAGAAAAAATAAAATCTAAACCTGGAGCCCTCATTTTAAGGAATAAGCTCTTCAATAAAAAAATAATAATAATTTAAAAAATCAAAAAGCCACTATAAAATAAAGCAATATTATATAAGATCTCATATGAAGTTGTTACTTTTAAGTGCTATAAGGGGATGTTTTTATTATCAACTGGAAAGAAACACAATAAATATTTTTCAAAAACTGTACAGTTGTTTAGGTTTATAAGCTATCTACAAATTATTTGGGTTCAAATACCTGCCTTGGCCTGATTCAATATCTCTACCTGCACTCACAGCAGACGGGCACTCAGGAGTCACGCAGCCTCCCTCCAAGGAAAGGAGATCTGTCTCCTAAAACCACCCCAACAAGTAAAAAGACATGTCGTCTTGAAAATACCCTTAGCCTTCCAGGTCTTGGTTTTCTCATTTAGAAAATAAGATCAATTCTCAAAAGTCTCCTCCATCTCTAAAATGTTACAGTTCTAAACTTACGGCAACTTTCGAGAGTTCTTTCTTTCACGTATACTAAGGAAGTGAACATGACTAGTTCTGTAAGATCTAACCTAATATCCAAGCATGCAATATTCCTATTTGCATTTTATTCTCAAAAGCATTTCATTTACTCACAGAAAATACTTTATGTATGAGATGTGATTATTAAGTAATGAGACTAGCTTCTTCCACAGGGCTAGGGATTCAGAATTGCTATTTTAGAATCACTAGACAGAAAATTTCCAAAACTGAAGAATTGAAAAGAAATATAAAGAAACTCTCTACCAGCAACTTTAATCCATGGATGTAAAGAAATGAGCTAAAAACAAGACAGATTCTCTCCGTGCTGTTTTTCAAAGAAGAATCTCAGTTATTTCTCGCCATGCACATAACGCTTGTTTCTACCATGGATTTTATCTCTGCTATCATTTTAGCAGCTGAATCCAAGTCCTCTTAGATATAGCAATTAGTATTGCAAACAAGTAAACACCAGACAGATTATACATAACAACATTACCTTTATCGTGCATATTTAAAGCTTTTAAGAGATCTTCCCGGATTGGATATTTGGCTTTATAACACAGCCTTTGAATGTTGGAAGGTGTATCATCGCCTGAAAGTGTAGTAAGATCTATAAAGGTAACAGCTTTCAGGAGCCAAGCAGCCTAGTTTGAAGAAAAGTAAAAACAAGGTGAATTTAAAACAAACAAACAAAAAACCAAATCTCCAAGCCAGTTACTTATTAGTAGAGAATCATTACACAAATATGGGTGCTAACACCTGATGTCTATACATCGTCCTAAGGCATAGTCTGATATATGATATAAACACTGCTCGAAAGGGACTAACAAGATGAACATACCCAGAATAAAATAAAAGGGGGGGAATAGTAGTCTTAAAATTTTTTTTGTCCCATGGATATCCCAAAATGAAACCTCTAATGAACCAAGTCGCCCCACTTCTGACTTGTTCCTCTCATCCGTAAGGACAGTCCACCGTGGCTACCCCGATGTGGGAGAACTTGGGAGGGTTTCTATCTTACCTTTTGACCTCCAGCCCTCGGATCTGGGATCATATGATTTTTAAGTCTCTAAGTTCCTTGTGTGCGTGTGTGTGTGTGTGTGTGTTTTTAATTTCATCTGATTCCATTTTTAAAACAATACTTATATTTCACAACTCATTCTGATGAATTTCCTTTTATCTTTTCAATTAGAATATTTCCAAGGATGAGCAAAATGTGAAATGTCACTCTAAAAGGACTTGACCCCAACATTCTGCCTCGCTTGTGAAATGAACTCTGAATCCTGCTTAGTCCTGACTAGCACGTCTTTGGTTGGTAAACGCTGAAGAATATGCTGACCACAAGTACTCTACGAAACATCATTTTTGGAATTTTGAAAAATGATTTATGGAAAGTAATAGTAAGTTAAACACAATGGTCAAAGAAGATCAACTCTTACACCTAAGGGCCTCAACAGTGGACACACCAGGTTTAGATGTTATGGTTTTAAAATTAAAATAGAAGACAACCAAAGAAGGCATGTCTAAGAAACTGAATAAATGTGTTGAGAAAATATGCCATTTAATTCACTCATGAATAAAGATGCTTCAAATTCATTTGCGGTTTTGCCACTCAAGAGTGATAAGATTTTTAACTTGTTTGGATAAATGTGTTATCTTTCTCCAACCAATCATCATCATATATGAATTATTAAAATAAGTCATGGACAGCTGCAATCTTTTAAGTTTAGATGCATCTTGAGCGAAATTCAATATTTTGGCCTTGAGGGAAGAGAACACGCGTCATAAAATACGGGGACAGAATGCTCAAGAAGAACCCTCACCTGCCACTCCCTTTTCACGGTTCTGCGGGCCTGGATCTGCTCTGCACGCCTCAGAACTGCTGGTTGATTCACCTGTATTTTGGAGATCCAGCCAAGGTCTAAAGGGGGAAAGAACAACACTTTTTGAAACTTAAAAGTTTTATTAAATATAGTCTCCTGTTTTTACATGGCCCTTGAAAGGATACATTTATCAATTGACATCAATGCTCTTTTAAAACTTATGTTTCTTTTTTGCACAACTACAAATAAATAAGTTGGTTGAGGGAAGCCCAGTCATCAAAAGGCATACTTCATGTAAAATCAAGTATAACCGGAGCTAGAAGAACCTGTACTGATTCACTGCATAGACATGTCTAACCATGGGAGGAAACGCTGTGTTACCCATGCCACGTTCCTCACTGCTGGCAGAAAAGACTTATTTGTGAGTGTCTAGTCCAGGAGAGCAAATGATTAATAAGGACTTAAGTGAATTAATATTGGGGCTTAAAGAAATCCTTGATCACTACTCCGTTACTGACAAGATTAATATCTACTAGATGCTGATATGATACAGCCCATTCATTCTTCAAAGGAGTATTTTTCAAAATGTATTAGAAATAACATTGATATAACAGAATGTAGAAATAAGGGACAGCAAAAAAACAAGCTGTTCGAAGTTCCAGGAGACTTCTCTCCTGCTTCTGTTCTAAAACGCTCTCTCCTACCTCCATCCAGTCTCTCTTCTCTTCTGGTTGGCTGTAATTTCTACTTTAAGACCCAGCCTAAATGTCACCTTCTGCGAAAACACTGCCGGCTCCCCGGATCGGGCTAACATTTGGGTATATCTCTACGACAGCACTTGTAGTAGGAGTTGTAGTGAAACTGTCTCTTGTGCTTACTACATCTAAGTCATGATCTTACTCATCTTCAAGTGTTTAACACCAAACATCTGGTACACATGTGTTTCAGCTTCATCCACTGATATTCTACAATATAAACAGCCTCACAGCTAACTGGACATGTACTCTTCATCTTCTATAACCAAACTCATTTCTATATCCCTCTAGCAACTCCATGTTTTTGCAGAATCATCTTCTTAAAAGAGCCTTAAAAGACAACTGTGGAAAAGGTTACCCATTAAAAAATATGACCCAATTACACACCTCCTTATAACATAATGGGCAAAATGAATGTTGATTGCATACACATGACAATAATAATAATAAAGTATTTGCATCTACCACAAAGATGAGATCACCAAGAAAACCAATGCTTAAAAAAGATATTCTCTCATTTCTCTCTCTCATTTCATTTGGCTCTTCTTTAAAAAATCAATATTAATGATATAGAAATTCCAAGTTGCAATCTGAGTGATTAATAATGATATTTTTATTTAAACATCACTGAAGAAAGAACAGTTTGGGTGCTTTTTTTTTTCACTCTAATTAAATTATTTTCTTAGCCGAAATCATTTAACAAAACAGATTTTTAACATTTCAATCCATCTGCTCCTGCTCCTCAAAGACATTGTATGTTTCCCTGCTTGCTTGCTAAGCCAGCTTCACAGAGAAAATGCAAGCCCGGGGTCAAGCAGATGAAATCTGCCTCCTTCCCACCAAAAGACCAATTTGTTTCCAGGCAGAGCTCAAGGGAATAAGACCAGAGAGACACCCTAGACTCATCCGAATTTATCTAAGACCTATCCGTCCCTCCCTCTACCCAAACACAGCGGAGTTCTTCTTCTTTTTTTTTTTTTTTTAATGCCTAATAATGGTGATTAGGTTCATGGTAAAGACAGAAGCTAATATTTCAGGCAGACAGTAAAAGTGTGAAACAAAGAGTTGTGGGAAGTGCAAGGCTGACCACCAAGTAACGGCTGACTGTGGCCAGAGGGGGTGGGCAAGGCTTTGAGGAGCCATGTGACACTTCCTCAAAGTTCCTCCCCTCCTTTTCTCTAGTCCCCACCACCACTTCTGCCACCACCGGAAGCACCAAGGTCTCAGGCAAAGCCAGGGCTCCCATCTGGCTCCCTCCTCTGCTCACACTCAGCTCCTCCCTGTCTGTCCCTCCAGGTCTTTGGAACAACCTTCATCAACTACAGGCACCGCCTGACCAGTTTTGCCATGTTCTTCTCTGCAGCTGCACATTCTGCTTGTTCCTTCTGCACACAATGCCCTTCCTCGCCCTGCCTGTATGGAGAACCCCTCCCCATCCTTTAAGACTCAGGTCAAATGCTCTCAGTTCTCTGGGAGCCTTCTTCCCTGAACCTCACAGGTGAAAATACTCCTCTGCTTCTTTGTGCTTCCATGCAATGTTGCAGGCTACCTATAGTACAGTCCCCTTTCCTCAGAAAGGTATGATGTGCCAACAGATTTTTAAAACTCTAAGCAAAGTACCTGAGATATGAGTGGCATTCAGTAAATACGTTGAGTGGTTCCCAAAGACCAGAAATGATCTAATTCTGGGCAATGTCTTTTTTTAATTTCTTCTGATTAGAAAGGACTTTTGGATCTCCACAAGAGAAGTTAGGATTGAAGCATGAATGGGATGCTCGGGAACATTCACCTTAAAAACCAAATTTTAGTACAATTCTCACCAAAGGTTAGAACCCGTAAGGCCTGCTCTCACACTTCTCAGACATCGCTTGGCAGAGGTCCCTGCAAACCATCTATTGGAGAAGAGGGTAATAGGATTGCTTCTCAGCCCTGACTGCTAAAAATATCATTAGTGGTCATAAAATTATCCAGCCCCACATTTAATCCAGCCGCAGAATTTGCCTCTGTGACCTCCCATGGCAATGAATTATATAAGTGACTATCTCATTTTATTAGCACTTAATTTGCTACTCTTTAATTTCATCAAATAACCCTTGTTCTCATATTATGGGGTCTGGGGAAAAGAAAGGACTCATTGGCCTATGTTATGTCCTTCATAATTTTTAATATTTTATTCAAGTACCCTTTAGCGTCTCCTTTCTAGGAGAAGTGATTCTAATGCACATATTCTCATCAGGACCATAGAATCTTCTTCTTATGAAGCCAGGAAGGGTTTCAAGTACACATGCCTTTGGGGAGAACAGACATGAAATCTTAATTAGAAGGCAATAATACTTTTTTCTTAAAACTCTCCAATGAAGAAAATCCCACTGTTTCTCTTAGTATGTCATTTTGGTGGCTTTCAGGCCCTTCTGTTGGTTGTTCTCAAATACTCCTCTCACAATTTATTTTTTTATTATTTTTCCTGTTGAGTCTCGGTGGAGACAGAGATGATTTTCCCTGCAAATCTACTCTCTAGCCTTTCCATTCTTCCATCTGTGTTTCTACGAATGTTCTTACAGTCTCCACAGTATTCCTAAACATGTAATTCCAAATGACAACTCTAGGAAAGGAGGTGCATTTTGTATTTTGATTTTTCCTTTGTTCCTAAAGAACAAAAATAAATTATGATACTTTACTAGATCTTTCCCAAAACATTTTGGAAAAAAATAAAAGAGATTAAATTTCCCATGTTTTCTCTTAATTTTTTCTAGATTTTCATATCTAACTGTACCACCCCAATTTTTTTTCTAGTGTCTCTAAAGAGGCTTCCTGATATGCACTTGCAGAGTATATTTTGATACCACAGTGTATTACTGAGTACCCTTTTTACTGTATTCACCTAAGTGTCTATTGTTTCTGCATTGTTTGTTTTTAGTTCTAATTTGCAACCTCCCAGGAATTAGCCACACCTTCCCATTTGTGCAAGGACCTAGCACAGAAATAGTTGTTCAATAAATGTCTGTGCCTCTTCCATCATGGTAAATTTATTTTTTACATCAGACACTGTAACTAGTGAAATATCACTTGGTCATATCCTTCACTCTTAACCTTGGAAAGGGTTAAGTTGGCTAGATAAAAGATTCCTGGATGTCAGTACATGCCTGATCCAGCCAGGCTCAGAAATCATTCCGTTTTTACGAATATGCAGATTTATTAGCCTTGCCCGGTTCCTAACCCAAAAAGAAAGAAAACGAAGACTATCCTGAGAGATCAACCTGTTGGCCATTAGAATTAGTCTTCTTTCCAAAGTTCAGCATCCAACAAACCCTGGGTGAGCCACCTAGGGCATCCGTGCCCCAACTGGTCATTAGCCAACTCTCCTAACTTTCTACTGGTTAAACCCAGTCCTTGAAACCCAAACAGATGTTCTAGAAACCAATAACAACACATCTCCCCACTACCACTCTTTCTTCTGATCTCTAACTCCCATCCCACATACATTCACCTGCCAGGCCATCCTTTAGGCTATCGATACAAGTCCAGGTGAGTAATGAGGTTACTATATCCCCTAAAAAAACGACAACTTAGATTGCTGGCACCAAGTTGAAGGCCAACTTCATTTCCCAATTTATTGCCTCTGCACCAAGCTCATCTGTTCTCTGTTTATACTCCTCTGCCATTTGGCTGTCTTTTCCAATATGTCCTGTATCCATAGCTAAATGGGTTGTAATATTCTTTCAAAATACATCATCACAACCACAAAGAAATGACAGATGTTTAGGTGATAGATATGCTAACTATTCTGATTAGATCGTTGTATAATGTATACGTGTATTGAAACAACAAATTGTACCCCATAAACTCGTATGATTAAAAAACATAAAATTTAAAGTAAAAAAAAAAAGAATACAACATCACAGTTGAAGATAGTCTGGGTTCATATTACAAGGCATTCCCGCACCTTGCTATGCACAGGAGTCACATCATGTTTTAAGGTGTTCTCACCTTCCTTTATCCTTCATCCCTCCTTGAGACAGTAGTCATTTCTCAACTACTGTTGATTATTAGTAATAAATTGCCAATTTCTGCCAATTATACTCCTCCTCAACTCATTAGCTATTGCCAGTACGTTAATTTAGGAACTAAAATTATTCTGGCATCTGAAATACTGTTTGGTACAGCCCTCGAGCTGGCCATTTCAGTTCCAGGGTGCCCACGGTCACTCAATTATCAGCCCGTTTCCAGCAGCAGTTGGTGACTGCGGTTATGCAGCTCGACAGCCACAGCTCCTTAGTGGAATGAGGCAGATTATATCTGAGCTCCCATGTGCAAGTCCTCCGGTCTCTCCATTCAGGATTTCTAGAGTACAGGCCTTGTGCTACATGGTGTGAGAAATGCAATGGCATAAAAAGAGGTTGTTCCTATTCTGTAAAGGCTTAGGGAGAAAATTGAGGAGAAAAGCCATAGACCTGGGAGGAGCTGAAAAATGCAAAATAAAAGCCAACACAGAAGGACAGAAGTCAATGCTTTCAACCAACATTTCCCAACTGGCTCCACAGGTTTTATCAGTTAGAAATCTTTCAGTTGGAAACATGAAAATCATCTGTGGTGACTGGAGCAAAAAGGGAAGAATATTAAGGGCTAAGAAAATTGAGAAGCGATTGCAGGTTTTATCAGTTAGAAATCTTTCAGTTGGAAACATGAAAATCATCTGTGGTGACTGGAGTAAAAAGGGAAGAATATTAAGGGCTAAGAAAATTGAGAAGCGATTTGAAGACCAAGCTCAGAAAACAGACAGGAGCCAGAGACAACAGAGACCCAAGCTAGAAGGACAACACAGCCTTTACAGCAACAGTCTGGCCAAGATGCCACAGCAGCTGCCACCTGTCAACATCACTGCCATCTTCCTTAATCAGAGCTTCAAGTTCCCATTGAGCATCTGATGCCTAAACCTAGGTCATGTGCTGTGCATGACTATGGGGACAGGGAGGTCAAGGAAGATCTTCTCCTTCCTCTGTCATACCTCCAACCTAGTCTACATACTAAAAGATGCTCCAAGAGTAAGAGGATGGGAGTTGGTTGCTAGAGAGCCAAAAAATGATAAATTTCTATTACAGTGATCAGTAAGTTTGGGACATGTTAGATGGGAAAACTTCTCTTGGAGATGCACAGAACACATTAGCATATTAAACTCTATGACAAAGTCCCATAGTAAAAAAAAAAAACCTCTTGAATTTTCTTTAATCCAGCATTTCTCAAACTTTTTTGACCACAAAAGTCTTTTTCCCCACAACATATATTTATCACACAGATTGGTAATAAGTCAAGTTCAGAGGAAGGGTAGTTCAAAGTAGGCTTATCCAATTGGCCAAGAAAACCCTTAGTTGGTAAGTAGAGATCTGAGGGTGATATTTTTGGTTGTCACAGCTGGGGGTGGGGGAGTAGGTGCCACTTGCATCTAGTGGGTAGAGGCCAGGGACACTGCTAAACATCCTACAATGCACAGGACAGTCTCCTACAACAAAGAATTACCTGGCTCCAAACATCAATACTACCAAGGTTGAGAAACTCTGCCCAAAGGATGGACAGGATTCAGAAAAAAAAAAAAAAAAAAGAGGAAGCACTGCAGTTTTGTGGAAAATGCGGTTGTTGGGAACAAAAATCTAATGGCTATATTTTATTGAATGTGGCTTATTTGTAAGGCATCTTAAGTACATGGCTAAGGAGTCTAGAAACCTGTGCTATCTAACCAGTAGCCAGTGGCCACATGTGCCTGTCTGAGCACTTGAAATCTTTGCTAGTCCAACTTGAGATGTACTTTAAATGTAAAATAGACAGATTTCAAAGATTCACTACAGAAAAAAGAAAAATGTAAAATATCTCCTTAATAATGCTTCAACACTAATTACACCATGAAATTATAATATTTGAGATATATTTGGTTAAGTAAAATGTTATTTAAAATATTTTCACCTGTTTCTTTTTCCTTTTTATAATGTGCATACTGGAAAATTTTAAATTACTTCATGTCTGGGCCGGCCCGGTGGCGCACTGGATAGTGCGCCGCTTGGGAAGCGCAGCGGCGCTCCCGCCCGAGGGTTCGGATCCCACATACAGACCAGTTCCCGCTCACTGGCTGAGCGAGGCGCGGGAGCAACACTGAGGTTTGCGATCCCGTTGCCGGTCCCCGGTCCGGTACGGGGGCAACACTGAGGGTTGCGATCCGTTGCCCGACACGGAAAAAAGACAAAAAAAGACAAAAAAAAAAAAAATTACTTCATGTCTTAAATTATATTTCTGTTAGACAGTACTGGCCTAGACTTTATCCTATAGGTGATCAGAGGTCACTGAAGATTTCCAAACAGAACTATAACAGAATTAAAGAAGTTATTTTTTTTAAATAACTAGCATATAGAATATATCCCATAGAAATACTTTGTAGGTATGCAAATGCAAATATAAAAAGGTATTTATGGTAGCATTGCTGCAAATGACACAAAGATCCATGAATGATTCCATAAAACACAGCAAATCCATAATAGGGAATGTATTTCAGCCATTAAAAAGAATGAAGTACATCATTAAGCGCTGTCGTAGAAATCCGATTTTGATAAACTACTCAGTGAAAATACGTAACCTGCACAACAGTATAATTTTTTAAAAAACTATCTATAAAAAACAAAAAGACAAAACATCTGTTAGTATATGTTTAAAAAAATAATAGAATATATACCAAATTGTTAGAAATGTTTCCCTTCAGAAGTATGCTTATGTAAAGTATCTATGAAGGGTCTTCAAAAAGTCCATAGAAAGATTTGCATTAGCTTTTAATTCTATTTTTCCATGGACTTTTTAAAGTACCTTCATACTTTCTCATGTTATGTATTTCCATAGTAGTTAAAATTTTTACAAAGAGCATGCATTACCTATTGAGCAGGAAAAACAAAATACACTTAACTCTTGAATTAAGAGGAACTACCAGGCAGGACAGGCAGAAAGTGAAGCAGACTACAGCGGGTAGACCAGTAAGGCCACTGTCACTGCAGTCTAGGTACAGTACCACACAACACCTCTTCAGTATGCTTTCATCACACCACATCCTTCAAGAGCAATTCTAGGCCACTGAGCTCTTCCACATAGTCAGCCTGACAAAGCTGCACAATGTCAGGCAGAAATAATGATGTCAGAATGCCCCTGTTACTGTTCTCAAAGAAAAGATCACCAAAATGTTAGCATCATGCACCACCAGATAAAACCTGAGTATTATATTACTCATTCATAATACCAAAATTACACCTAGGTGAGATGGGCCCACACTTTAGAGTCTGTTCTGGTCCACCACAGCCATGCCCTCCCCCATAGGTGGGGAGTCTGTGGGGCTAAGGGTACAGACTTTCCCTGGGCCCTCATTCCCCTTCTAGTCCATGCTCAAGGGGTATAGGACCCCAGAATTCCCAGACCAAATGGCTCCAGGCTTGCTTAGAGTCTACTGTGGTCTGTACCCAAAGTTGACAGGTTGAACTTAAGATACAAGACAGAAAAGAGACAGAAAATCTTCTGGAAATTTTGATAAATGCAATTCTGACTATGAATTACATTCCTACACTTAATATAAAAGGGGTACCCACAATGATGCCAGGCACTACTGTAAGCTCTAGAGATTCAGCAGTGAATGAAAAAACAAAATGTTATTCTCACACAGCTTTTTCTAATGAAACATAATAAACATATAAATATCTACTGAATATATTGTATATATGGCTACAACAAAAACTTACACAGGATAACAGAATGGAGAATGCAGGAGTGGGTATGGGCAAGGAACATCTCTGATAAAAAAAATTTTTGATCAATACCAATGACACTCTTCACAAAAACATGAAAAACAATTCTAAAATTTGTATGAAACCACAAAAGATCCCAAAGCAATCCTGAGCAAAAAGAACAACATTGGAGATATCACTCTACCTGCCTTAAAAATATATTACAAGGGCCGGCCCTGTGGCTCACTCACGAGAGTGCGGCACTTGGGAGCGCAGCAGTGCTCCTGCCGCGGGTTCGGATCCTATATAGGGATGGCCGGTGCGCTCACTGGCTGAGTGAGGCACGGGAGCAACACCCAGGGTTGCAATCCCGTTGCCGGTCCCCGGTCCGGTACGGGGGCAACACTGAGGGTTGCAATCTGTTGCCGGACACGGAAAAAGACAAAAGACAAAAAAAAAAAAAGAAAAAGCTGTGTGAGGGGCCGGCCCGGTGGCGCACTGGATAAGTGCGCCGCTTGGGAAGC
>NW_007736282.1:0-8706 GCF_000696425.1 Galeopterus variegatus | reverse complement strand
CCCGCCCGAGGGTTCGGATCCCACATACAGACCGGTTCCCGCTCACTGGCTGAGTGAGGCACGGGAGCAACACCCAGGGTTGCAATCCCGTTGCCGGTCCCCGGTCCGGTACGGGGGCAACACTGAGGGTTGCAATCTGTTGCCGGACACGGAAAAAGACAAAAGACAAAAAAAAAAAAAAAATAGACACACAGACCAATGGAACAGAACAGAAAACTCAGAAATAAAGCCATGTATTTATAGGCAACTGATTTTCCAATCAAGAATTTTCTTGGCAATGATGCTAAGAATATTCACTGGGAAAAGGACAGTCTCCTTAATAAATGATGCTGGGAAAACTGAATATCTATATGAAGGAAAATGAAACTAGACCCCTATCTCACACCATATACAAAAATCAACTCAAAATGGATTAAAGACAAGTGTAAGATCTGAAACCATGAAATTGCTAGAAGAAAACATACAGGAAGTTCTTCAAGACACTGACCTGGGCAAAGACAATGAAGAGGACCTCAAAAGCACAGGCAACAAAGGCTAAAATAGACAAATGGGATTTTATCAAACCAAAAATCTTCTGCACAGCAAAGGAAACAATCAACAGAGTGAAAAGACAACCTGCAAAGTGGGATAAAATATTTACAAACTATGCATCTGGGAAGGCATTAATACCCAGAATATGCAAGGAACTCAAACAACTCAAGAACAAAAATAAACAAACCAATCAAAAATAGGCAAATGAGTTGAACAGACATTTCTCAAAAGAAGACACACAAAAGACCAAAGGGTATATGAAAAAGTGCTCAACATCACTAATCATCAGAGAAATGCAAACGAAAACCACAGTGAGATATCATCTCACTCCAGTTAGAATGGCTATTATCAAAAAGAAAATAACAAATGCTGACAAGGATGAGGAGAAAGTGTAACTCTTATATAATGTTGGTGGGACTGTAAATTAGCACAGCCAGTATGGAAAACAGTATGGAGGTTTCTCAAAAAACTAAAAATAGAACTACCATATGATCTAGCAATCCCACTACTCAGCACATATCCAAAGGAAAGGAAATCAACATTTCGAAGAGATATTTGCACTCCCATGTTTACTGCAGCACTATTTACAATAGCCAAGAGTTGGACTCAAGGGTCCATCAACAAATAAATGGAATACTACTCGGCCATAAAAAAGAATGAAATCCTGTCATTTGCAGCAACATGGATGAGTTTGGAGGACATTATGCTAAGTGAAGTAAGCCAGGAAGAGAGAAAGACATACCACATGTTCTCATTCATGTGCGGAAGCTAAGAGAGTTTGTCACATAGAAGTGGTGAATAGAAGAGTGGTTACCAGAGACTGAGGAGGCATGGGGGGAGGAGGGGTAATGACAGTTAGATTAAGGGCTGAAAAGGTCTGATTTAGGTTTTAAAAGAATACCCCCGGCTACTGTGGGGAAGCTGGTTAGGAGGCTCAGGCAAAAGCAGATGACAGCGTGAACCAGAACGTTAGCTGGGGCGCAGTAGAGAGGGGGGCAGAATCTCATCAGTTCACTGACTATAGCATTTCTATTCTCTCTTTGAAATTTGCCTTCAAACAAGTAAGAGCTACTTTTTCCTGGTGCTATTATTCCCATCTGATGAGTGAATAGTCAAATAAAAATTGATATTCCAGAAGTGTATCTAAGGTTCACCAAGCACAAAATTTAAGGAAGAGCTTCCTCTGCTCACCCCACATAAAAATCCGCAGGTAGTCTGTGTGTGGAAGAATCCATGCATTAGAAGTGTCAGGGCTAATCTCTCTGCCCCCTCTCTCCAAATACAACGTGTTCTAAGTGACTACTGGAGTGAGATTCAATTACTCTTCTCTATACGGTCCACCTGCTGAGCTTCTGGTCCTCACTAAGGTGACCGCCTTTGCCCAGCCATACTCAATTGACACTCCCTGTCTCATCTGGGCTAACATTCATTTTGTGTATTTCATTTTTTAACAATGTTAAAATAAACCAGGATGGGTCTGGTAGCGTTGGAAAAATATAGGAAACTGGTCAAGGCCCCTCAGAGGTTCAGAATCTTTGCTGTGAATAGGTCGCGTGTGGGCAGAGTTAGTGCCCCGGCTCGGCGCCCCGACTTGGCTGGCGTTTACTGCCCCCGGCGGCCGCCGTGGAACTAGCAGCCATGCCTTTCCCACCTGCGGCTTCCAAGGACCTGTTTGCCCGTTACCTAGCCCATAGGCCTGCCTGTAAGTGGTCTGGTTACCCAGCCTGGCATGTGAGGGGTCTGGGGACCCAGCCTGGCATGTGAAGGGTTTCTGACCCAGTCTGTGAAGGGGTTTGAAGGGTCTGTGAGCTCCAGACCCAGCCCTAGCTCAACAATTGGCCCAGTCCACAGGATTCCAACATTGCCTAGCACTACAGGTAGACTCCAGCTTCTTCCAGGTCTCCAGTAACAACACGTGAGAGGCACGTGCAGTGAAGAGAGTTCTCATTTTACCAAGTGGCTCATTCTGAAAGGGCCCAAAATGACTCTTTTCCCCACCCTCCCAGACATAACAAAACTAACACTCCCAGCAAGCAGGGCATTCACTGATAACTGAGGGTACTCACAATATTTGCAGCTAAAGTCAGCTCAGTCCTTCCAGTCTTGGATGGTGACAGGAGGAATATTCAACACGGTTGTGTCTCTGCACCCATTTGATATAGCAGCCAGCTGTGCATGCAAGTGACACAAATGCACAATGCAGCCAATCAGTAGGGTCAATGAGACCCCACTAAAGGTTAAGTGAACCCCCCTGTAGGTTAGGTGAACGTGGAATATGTATGGGGAATCTCTAGATTCCTTGCAGAGAGCATACTGAAAGCAGTGCTTTTATAATTTATTATATTCTATAAATCTAAAATGATTTACTTTTGGTCAGGCTTTTTAATTCCCAGGGAAAAAAAACTATCAGCAACAATGCCCTCCAAAAAATATGCTTAAATGAAAAAATTAATTCTGAACTTCCATTTCTCAGGAAAGTTGATTATCTGTAATTTGCATAAAATGTTTTTCAACATTTGCCACATGCCATGAAAACCAGAGATACCACTGACTACAAGATGACCTAAACCTGCTAAAAAGCATTGGTATCTACTTCAAAAACTAAGCAGTTATGTTAAGAAGCCTGTGCCTAAAGATGCCAATTTAACACATCCTCAGAAGACACAGCTACATAAAACTCTGAAGCATGACTTTCATTTAGATAAATGACTATTCTAAATACTGCTCATTTTTACATCCAAATTTTCTAGTGAATCTGTAAGAAGTAAAGCAGTAGTTATTAATTTGTTGGCTCCATTAGCAGATAATTTCACAAAGTACTAGAAAATACCTGTTTTATAGCAGAGTCATAGGTGCTTCAAACAGAAAATCAGTTAAATTAACTCAAATATTGGCTCATTCTTTAAATCTAATTTACCAAATCAAAGAAAAAAATTCGAAAGTCTGTGTTGCTCACAGTAAAACATCTGACATTATTGTGACTGCCACTACAAATTCAGCTTAAGAGGTTAGCAATGAACATGTAATTATTAGATTCTGCACTGATAACATGGATACAATTTGTTGTATAGTGACCCGATAAAAACAATGCTCTTATTAACAAACCTATGGAGCAGAAATATACTTGGATGTCACTGTGATAGATACATAACTTACAAGTTCATCCACATAAGCTTCTATATTCTAACAATTAAAGTATAAGCTGTAGTTGTCAGATTTTAAATATTTTATACATACACAGAATAAATGAACTACCTGATCTTTGTGAGAAAGCTGATGTTAAATTAAAAATAAATACTTCTTCATGGCAATATGGTCTCTCTCTCTTCGCTGGTCATCATCAGTTGTATACTAGAAACATCTGACTCTTTGAACATCAGCATTTTGTCAATCAATCTAAGCTGATGTGCACTGGTCGTGAACTATTCTTAAAATAAGACTTTTAAATGTTGGTGGGGTTTTTTTTTTGTCAAAATCAGTTGGAAATCCTAAAAAAAAAAAAAAAAAAACCCTATTAAATAAATATAACATCAAAAGCTTCCAGCTTTTGAAATTTTTAGTGAACTACAATTATTGATGACAATATTACAGAAAAACACACCGAAATTTATCCCTACAAAAGAGTGGATTTGAACAAACTAAATTATGAGATTTCAACTAGTTGACAGGTGTTAATTTTAATATTCTAAAGCTGCAATTTGGAATATCTCATCTTATCTGTTTAAAATAGACCCACAAGGACGGACAAAATGGACTCACTGAGGTTAAAGAGACATTCAAATTGTTTAACAGAACCGAATGGCCACAGCAGAATGGAAAGAGCAGACGTGTATTTCTTAACCTTAAAGTATGTGTCTCACTAACTGTCACAAAGTTTTCTTTTCTGTACCTACACAGTGGCAACTGTCAGAAGATAAGGCCCAATCGGCTACAGCTTGAATTCTACAATCACCTTCAACGAGTCCTCCCGGGGCCAGCCACAGCCGGTCCCCTCCCTCTCATCCCCGGGGCCCCACTATGGCTCCAGTTAGACAGAAAGTGACTCTGAGGACATTCTTCCTCTTCTCAGAGAAGAGAGGCCACATCAAAACCAGCCACAGGCAGCCTCTATACAGCCTAAGCAATAGCACACCTTTGTGATGTGTTCACTCATTACGCATGTGTACAGCCTTCACCATAAATATTCATAGCATTCCTCTAAGCTCACTGAATATGCAGATGACCTGTTAATAGGCATAATTACTAGCCGTCCTCCTTTGTTAGTCAGAATGCTTGTCCTACATCCAGCCAGGGCCTGTGTTCCCCAATCTGAAGATTGTCCCTTTACCCCTTTTCTTCTTTTTCTGGAAAACAAAGTCTCTCTTTTGTCCTTAGAGGATACATACCATGGTCCTCTTTTGTTAACATCTGTTTTGACTATCTAATGCTGCATAACAAACCACCATAAAATGTTGTGGCTAAAAACAGCAACTGTTTTATTATTTTTCCCAATAGGTTGACTGGGGCTCTGCTGAGCGGCTGTGCTGCTGCTCTCACTTGATCTCTTTTGTTAACATCTGTTTTGACTATCTAATGCTGCATAACAAACCACCATAAAATGTTGGGGCTAAAAACAGCAACTGTTTTATTATTTTTCCCAATAGGTTGACTGGGGCTCTGCTGAGCGGCTGTGCTGCTGCTCTCACTTGAGATCTCTTGCATGGCAGCAGGCCGAGGGCGACTGGGGCTGGAACATGCAAGACGGTTTCTCTCATGTCTGGTACCTTGGAAGGGGCAGCTGGAAAACTTGGCTCTGCTGTGATACTAGGTCTCCTCTCTCTCCATGCAATCTCAGAATCTTTCCATCTCTATGTACCTTCTCCAACAGGGCGGCTAAATCTCTTAAAAGGCAGCTCAGGACTCTCAAAATTGTAAAAGCAATTGTCACAGCATCACTTCTGTTGCAAAAATAGAATAGCTTGGTCAGGGCCCTCACTTCAGGTCCAGTTGGGTGTGGTTCAGCATCCATTCTAAGCAAATTGTGTGAGTGTGTGGAGTTAGTGCGCATGTGCACCAATGTATGTTTTTAGTTTTATTGCTATTCTTGTGTTCTTCAGAGAGAGAGAGAGAGGAGAATTTAGTGAAGCAGGCAGGTGGGCGTCGGCCTCGGCCTCGGGCATCTGCCCTGTGCAGCCATGCTTTCCAACCTATGGCTCCTAGGACCTTTTGGCCCGTTACCTAGCTCATAGACCTGCGTGAAAGGGGTCTGGTGACCCAGCCTGGTGTCTGAAGGGTTTGTGACCCTGTCTGTGAAAGGGCTTGAGGGGTCTGGGAGCTTCAGACCCAGCCCTAGCTCGACAATTGGCCCAGTTGGCAGGATTACCAGCAGGTAAAAGAGCCTGACAACTGGCGTGGTCGAGTAGCTAGACAACCGGCATCACAAACAGGATTAAGAGTGCTACAGTTGGCTATGTGAGCAGGATTCCAGGCACTAGCAGACCCAATAATCGGCGATGTCGACAGGATTCCAGGCCTTAGCCTAGCCTCACAACTTCTACCACATTCTATTGGTTACAGTGAGTCACAGGGCCAGCCCAGGATCAATGCAGTAGGGAACTACACAAGGACATCAATACCAGAGACCTGGTCCATCTTTGGAGACCAGCTACCTCAAGCTCCTATTTTAGTTGGACAAATTTATATTCTGTACAGAAAAGAAATAAAATTGAGAAGGCTTGCAATTCTACAGTGTTTAAATTTGGCAAAACATTCAAAAGAATCATACAGACATTTTATCTGACAAGTTGTATCTTATAAAAATATTTCTTATTTTGTCTCATAATGAAGGCAAAAATATTTGTGAAGCTATCTGTGTTAAAATATTTACATTTCAATACCAAAAAATTGAAAATTGAAAATATCCTCCATTTATAGCATGTGCTGAACTTACCAAATACCTCAGCACTTGTAGAGAAAATATTTTCTCAATTAAAAATATGTTCCACAGATAAAAATCAATTGGTGTCAAGAATTTTAAATTTAATAAACATAAAATGCAACTTTGACATATCAGAGATTGATACAGCTAAAAAGCTAATTAAAGCAGAGTAATAATTCAACTTATGCTGTTTTATAATGCTGAGATAAATATGAATTTTTTTGACTTTGATGTGCAGGAATATATTTTACTTTTAGAATAAATGTTTTTTAAAGTGTCTGAATGAACTATTATCTCTTAAACAGAAGATCCACCAATAAAATAAAATTTGTCAATCAATATTTTTTAATGATAAAATCTTAAGTATTTTTAGTCCCCCCTTTTACTGTCAAAAGTTATCTAGTTTAAATACTGGGTCACCCTAGATAATATCCAACTTAATCTCACCTCTTAGGTGCTTTCTCCAGCTCTTCAGTCACTAAGTCTTCCTCTGGGCTCCACTGAACCTTAACAGGTAAATATCACAACTCTTACCCCAGTCAGTCAACAAATATTTAGGTGATTACTATACATCAGGCACTGGTACATATTCTAGTGGTTATGCTGTGATTATTTGTTGAATTATAATCTCAGATGTTGCCAAAAGGAGACTCAAGCTTCCTCAAAGCAAAGGGATTCAGACAATTTCATTAGTATACAAAATTTCCGCCTCCCCCAGCCCAGCTCCCCACCTGTGCATTTAACTGACACATAGCAAATGATCGACAAACATTTGATGAGTCAATGATGAAAACACATAGCTTAAAGAAAAAGGGAGCTGACAGTGTGGGGAAGCTTTGATATACTAGAACAAAAGAAGTACAGCCATTCACTTAGTGGAAGACTCATTAAACAACCACTATTTGATAAGAAAACCTAAGAAAGAAGTGACATCAAGGGGCAAGGAAAAAATTCAAAAACAGCAAAAATCGTGGAGGAAGTATTAGCATCAAAGGAGAAGGGAAAGGAAAAATGTGTAATTTTAAAACATAAAAAATCAAATTAAAGCAAACTAAATTATTTTGCAACCCTTCATGAAATAATTGATACAAGCAAGCATACAATGGATGCTAAAGACACTGGGTGAAAAGTTCATGAGGAACTAGACATTCACAAGGTATGGAGGTATCAACTCGTACCTGACTTGCAGGTCAAAGAGGAAAAGCTGGAAATACACAATTGGCAGATGTGGCTACAATCTCCTTAAACAAATGATCAAACTTAACATTAATTAAAATGTGTTAACCAGACACTCATTATGTGCCTCATGATGTGATAAAACGTGAAATATACGAGGGTACTTCAAAAAGTTCATGGAAAGATTCGTATTATTTCTTAATTCTATTTTTCCACAAACTTTGTGAAGTGTTCTCATACAACATCAACTAAGAAGTACTCTTACCAGAACTGTTTAATCTGAACTTAATCAAGTGTTAGGAGTTCATGGAAAGATTCGTATTATTTCTTAATTCTATTTTTCCACAAACTTTGTGAAGTGTTATCATACAACATCAACTAAGAAGTACTCTCACCAGAACTGTTTAATCTGAACTTAATCAAGTGTTAGACATAACTTCCAAATTAAGGGAAATACAGAACATGGAGAAATAAGTTAAATGAAATCTTGAGGAAATAATCCTACAAATCCAGAAGGTAGGACAATCTACAGGAAAGGTAACCCAATACCATCAAACTCATGGCATTAAAAGGGGTTTTCTGTTCTAGATTAAGAGAGACAAACACAACTGAATATGATGCATGGTCCTTATTTGGATCGTGATTTGCACAAACCAGGTATGAAATACATTTTGGCAACAACCAGGGAAATTTAAATACGGACTCTATATTAGATGATATTAAGGAGTTATTTCAAATTTGGTTACTGTGACAATGGCATTATGGTATTCTTAGAAAATATCTCTATTTCTTAAAGATTCAGACTATTTTTTATGTTTGAGTGAAATGTCATGATGTCTGTTAATATTTTAATAAAATATTTTAATGTAAAACATTTCAGAAAAAACCATGATACAAACGGTAAATTATTAACAACTGTTGAGTCTAGCTGATTGGTATATATGGGTGTTCTTTATACTAGTCCTACTTTCTGAATGTTTGAAATCTTTACTAATAAAAAGTAGCTATGTACAAAAGCAAGCTAAAATAAACAACATGAAGAATAAGAGAAACTATGGAAGCCAGCCTCCAAAATGGCCCCC
>NW_007736281.1:66043-67050 GCF_000696425.1 Galeopterus variegatus | reverse complement strand
TTCTCTTGTTCCAGGACTTATTAAGAATGTCACTAAGGAAAACAACAAAAATGACAACAACAACCACAACAGCATCTTTGTTTTCTGTTTATTCACAGATGTTAATCCAGCTCCCACCTGTCATTTTCCCTCCACCATGCCCAATTCTCTCCTTTCCCCAAATCCCATCTATTTATGAATCTTTATATTTGTTTTATTCCTAAAGGTAATTATGATTCTTCTCATTCTCTAAATTAACTGTGTAATTTTCTCATCCTTGGTGTCTGTGTGTCACATAATAACTAGCAAGGAGAAAATTAAATGGGACAAGAAGTGGGAAGTTTACTTTTATTTTTATAAGAAATATTTTATTTATTTATTTTTCATGTGTACAAAATTTTAATAGCATTCTAATAACATGGTTAATTTAAAAATACATTATATTGCCTCAGAAGTGGCTCCGATGTCCTTCAGAATTTGTCCTATTTAAAGAAATATAAGGAGCCTATATCCAGTTTTGAGGTAGTAAAATTGGATGTAAATGAATGAATTTGATATTTAATATTTTAAATTTAATAANGCCGAAGTGGATTTAAAGCCAGGTTGATGAGTAATCATAATTAATAAATAAAAATGGCAATAATTCAATACCTACTGAATTTCTTCCATAGGTAAAAGTGAAGTCATTTTTTTTTTCTTTTTTGGCCCCTATCACTTTCCCCTAATTTTGTCACATCCAAGACTCCGTCTGATATCTGGCCACTCTGTCCCACTCTGCTCTGCCATTCAAATGACAGATTCACCTGAGGCTATTGGCTTTGGGCAAATGGAGAAAGAAAAGGAAATTCAGTCCTTTTTTCTCATATTAAACTCAAACGCTTGCTAAAATATTATATTACTTTATGTCCTATTTTATTAATTGTATTTTTCTAAAAATAGAAAACATGGGCAATAGAAAAATTGCATATTCTCTTGTTCCAGGACTTATTAAGAATGTCACTAAGGAAAACAACAAAAATGACAACAAC
>NW_007736281.1:57146-63174 GCF_000696425.1 Galeopterus variegatus | reverse complement strand
CTGAGCGCGGTGCAGGCGCGACACCGAGGGTTGCGATCCCGTTGCCGGTCAGTAAAAAAGATGAAAAAGGAAAAAAAAAAAAAAAAGATTTAACTGTTTAGATTTCTGTAGTGGGAATAACATCCCCCTCCAAAATAAATACCCATTGTTTTCTTCTGGACAGTGGCAAATGAAAGGGAATGGAGACCCCTCCTTGGGGAATGAGATGGGAAACATCAGAGTTGAGGTGCTAGAGCCTAGTTTCACAGGATGCCCAACTTTGGTCAATAAATCAGAAAAGTATGACAAGAGAAAAGGTGATAAAGGGCAATCCACTGGAGGGTAGAAGGAGAATATAATTTGTAGAAATTCAGATGTAAGACATCAAAGAAGCAGTGAGTAGTTAGCAATGTCAAATATCACCAAGAGATGATTTTTTAATAAACCACAGCAATTACTCAGAAATAGGTTTCTTATAGCCTTAAAAAGTAAGGTGGAGGTGAAAGCTAGATTATGGGCATGAGAAGAAAATTAAAGAGAGACGTGAAAGAGCATCTGCTTATAATAGGAAATAGAGAAATTGCCTGTTGAACTTGTCTTCTCAGGAGCTGAGATCTGATGCTGATGGGAAATCCCTTCAGATGAACCTCAGTCCTCTGCCTTCACTGATCTGATTCTTTTTAATATTCACACTTTGATTTTGTATACTTCTCTGCATGCAGCACCTAGTTTACAGAGATTGACATAAAGGCAATGCTTAGTCATTTCCTCGGGATGGACAGGGAGGACTGATGGTCACAGCATGGCCATGTGGCTCAGGTGAGGGTTCCATTAACTAGGTTCAAGTGTCTGCTTTGCTACTGATTTGCTTTGTAAACTTGCACAAGTTACTTAAACTCTCCAAATATTTTATCATCAAGAAAACATAAAATGTAAAATAGTATCAACTGTGAGGTTTGGAAATCGTGTATATAAATCACCTGGTGAATTAAGAGTAAAGGAAAAATGTTCTACTTCCACTGGTAGTCATATGCATTTTTCTTCCACATTTCCTTTGTGAGCCACATTATCTGCCACATAAAGCTCTTATAACAACCAAATAATTTAACACATGCAAAGCACTTAGCATGTTTCTTGTCACATAGTGTCAAGCACTCAGCAAATCTGAAGGTACTTCAAAAAGTTCATGGAAAGATTCATCTTATCTTTCGATTCTATTTTTCCATGAACTATTTGAGGTACTCTCATATAAACACATGTATCAAAATGTTGATAGCATGATTCAAGAGGGGACTAATTTTAGAGATGACTATAGAGTTCTCTATTTTTTCAGTAAATATTTATTATTCAGTTATAATGAAATACTAAAAATTATAAATTAAAAGTAAATATTAATTTTATTGTTATTGGCTGTTTTTATTTTTCTTTTTTAATGAAGAGAAGGCTATGACTCATACTCCCTATGTAGCGTCATTCTTCTTCTAGGCCTGTAGAAGAAACTTAGTTATCTAGTCTCTTTTTAATGCATCATGCAGCCATTATTTCCATAATAGTGAGAGCGCTAAGCAGATTTCAGATTGATAACCCTAATCAGAAGCAATAATCCCGATGCAGAAGCAACGCTTCTATTTATTTTTCTCTTATTCTCTTTACTTTTCTTGATTGTGTTTTCATATTTTATTGATTACTTGCATATCATTATTTGTGAAATGCTTTTACCCTCAGCTTTATTAAGGTATGATTGACAAATAAAATATGTATGCATTTATGATGTTTTATTTTGCTTTTAAGCATGATAACTTTGACTAGCAATATCTGAAATGTTAAATGAGCTAATTCAATGATATCAAAGACACTTGTGTGCATGTCACAATTCCCCCTTTATGAACATAACAAGGTATCCCAATGAATTTTAAGGACATTTGCATCAACAAGTCTGGATGCTGCATCAGATGTCTTTATAAGACAGCCAATAACAATTGCTGGGGTTTACACAATAGATAATTCCTGTTAGAAAATGATAGAATTCATGAGTTTTCAAACTGCAGCAATGCTCATAAAATCTTTTTTTTTTTTTTTTTTATTTCAATGGAAATACTGAAGTGGGGCAAGGATAGGAGGCTGAAAAGAGGCTGAGGACACTTTGGAGTTGTTGTTCTCCTGCAGCACAAATACATGCACACACAAACACACAACAAATAGCATGCAAATTGACTATTATTTCAACAGAATCTGTGACAGACATTTTGAAAATGTAATCGTATTAATATATTGACATGAACCTGAAGCATATTGTGATGAAGTAAAAGAGCTGAGGAGCTTTTAAAATGTATATTATTTGGTAGAATTGATTTCAAGTTGTTTTCCAAATAAGCTGAGTTTGTAGAATAAATAGATGGCAATGATTCAGTGGTTGCAGCAACAAAAGCTGTCTTATTAGCCCCATGTAGCAATTATTAACAGTTTGGAAGGGATTTAATAGTAATATATTTTGTATTCTCGGAGGGGATCTGTTATGCAATGTAAAATATATATGTCAGTTTCCAGAGTTACAATTTTGCAATTTCTTAAAATTAAGAACCCCCTATTTACACTGTGATGGCTTTTTTAAAAACAGCTTTTAGTATAGGAGCACATAGTTTCTGGAGAAGCCATTTCATCCCCTCCCCAAAAGAAGCCCCTAAAAATAAATTTGAGCTCACTTCTCTTTTTCTGATAAGCACGTAGGACATGTGATTATGTCTTATTTCAGTGTCTAAGCTGTAAGTGAAACCTATAAGGACAAGAGTTTTATTTTATTTAATGCATACTTAGCACTTAACAAATGATCCAACAATTTGTGAATCCCCAGTAAATATCTAGTCATCATTGTGATACTTGGCTGAGGAGATGAATCTACTCCTGTGACCTTCTCATATTATCAACAGAGACTGAAAAGCCAAGATGTTACACAATTTACACAGACTTCGGGGTCATTTTAAACCATAATGCATTAAACATTTGTTTATACATCACTAATGCTCATATACACCACAAACCTAAAAGGAAGTATTTTATAAGATTTTTACTGTAATAAGTTTTGTCAATGAATTTGCAGCCAAATTTTCTTCTGGAGTGTTAATATCTGTTTCCAAGGTGTACCTGTCAGGGTCCCGATAGGAAGCAGACCACACATTTAAATCAGAATAATTTGGGGAAGGCTTATTTACAAAGAAACTATTTACAAAGGTGTGGGCTAGTATAGGAGACTACTTGGGAATAGTTACAGTGAAGCCGAAACTGTCAATATCCAAGCTCTAATAGGAAGAGGGAGAAAATGATTATTATAAGAACTCAGAAGAGTGTATTGTAGAGTAGGCCACCTGGAGAAGAACAGCAATGTTAAGTTGAATGAGATCATGAGGATCACTAAATACTTGAGAAAATGTATAGGACAAGAAAGAAAGATGAACCACTGGGAAAAAAATGTGTGCTAAGGAAAACAAGAACACAAACACATTTAATAATTTCATTTAGATGTAGGATGATATCAAATACATAAAAGAGAACAGAATGCATTGATAAAAGACCATTTAGAGAGTTAAACAGATGTTTGTAAAAATATGAAAGCTGAAATAAAAAATTTAGTGGAAGATTTGGCAAGGGAAACCAAAGAAATTTTCCAGAAGTAAAAGAAAGAAAGAAACGTTAAGAAAAAATTTGAGCCAGAGGGAGGGACAATGCAGGCTTGAAAATAATGCCCAAGTGTGCTTTGACACTTTCCAGTAGTTATTTTTCAAATCTTAGCCTTCCTTTTGAGAATGCACTTTTCCTTCTTTCTAGGAATAGGAAGGTAGAAGCTTCTAGGTGGAAGCTTTCTCTTTTTCCACCCCCAAAATGATCCACATCTAAGTCCATCCATCTATCCATGCCTCCTTTCCAATGGACTTTTTGGGTGACATCTCCTTTTTGCCTTGTCACTCAGGCCAATCCCTCCACTGTATTTTGGATCCTTCAAAACTTGTACCTGCTTTTGCTCTATTGGCTCTTTCTCCTCTGGTCTCTCCTGTCATTAAAAACTAAGCAAAAGAAAAAACAAACCAATAAAAAAACCCCATAAAAACAATAAAAAGCCTTGTTGCCATACCCCTTTTTAGTTATTGCCTTCTTTTCTATCTTTTTACTAAGCTTCTTCTTTATTAAAAATAATTATGTTTTATTTTACTCTCCACCCATTCATTTCTAGTTATGCTATAAACTTATTTTCTCTGCTATCAACAGCTAAAACTATTTTCAAGTGCAAGCATACGCTATACTCATTTATTTGTAAAATATTTATTAAATGCCAACTATGTTAGACTACAAAGTTGCTAGGAATATAAAATTAAGCAATCAGGCAAGATTACTGTTCTTTATAGAGCTTATAATTGGAAGGTGGGTAATCACCAAATTGGATATATAATCAGAAATTGAGTTAAGTTATCTTAGAAAAGGGGTCATGGTTTTATGAGAGTGAATAAAAAAAGAACGTGGCCTACGTTGTAGGGCTGGGGGTGTTGCCCCAAAGCACTGACCTTTAAGCTGAGCTCTGAATGATGAGTAACTGTTAATCAAGTAGGCGGGGGGTGGGGGGGTCTTTCAAATCTGAACTCTGTAGAGAAACAACATGCCATTTTGAGGAACCAAAGAAGGCCAGTGTGGTTGGAGCAGAGTAAAAGGAAGCATAATGTACTGAAGAGAAGACTATACAGGACCTTTTCCTCATATTAAGGTGCTATGATTTGAATGTCCCTTCCAAAGCTTACATTAAAATTTAATTTCCACTGTTACAGTATTAAGAGGTGGGAACTTTAAGATGCAATTGGGCCATGAGGGCTCTCATGAACAGGTTAATGCCTTTATCAATGGAGTGGGTTCCTGATAAAAAAGGATCAGTTCAGCCCCCATCCCCTCTGTCTTTCATGCTCTTGTATCCTGCCCTTCCACCATGGGTTGACAGAGCAAGAAGGCCCTCACCAGAGGCCATGAGGGCTCTCATGAACAGGTTAATGCCTTTATCAATGGAGTGGGTTCCTGATAAAAAAGGATCAGTTCAGCCCCCATCCCCTCTGTTTTTCATGCTCTTGTATCCTGCCCTTCCACCATGGGTTGACAGAGCAAGAAGGCCCTCACCAGATGCTGTTGGACTTCCCAGCCACTAGAACTCTGAGCCAAACAAATTTAGGTTCATTATAAATTACCCAGCCTGTGGTATTCTATTATAGCAGCAGAAAATGGACTAAGAAATAGGGGTTTATTTCCCATCCTCTAGAAGTAATACATACCACTGGAGATAAGAGTTTTGACAGTGTAGGGGGAAGAGGGGAAGGATTTGCCGATATGTTTGTTCTCAGATGGGCAAACAATCCTTAAGGTGACCATATATACTATTATTAAGCCTGTGAAAAAACAACACTCTTACATACTGCAGATAGGAATGCAAAAAGGAAGTGAAAAATTAGGAAATATTTAGTAAAATAACACATATATATGTACCATTTATCCAGAAATTCAACTTTTAAGCATCTCACCCCTAAAGATACACTGGCATGAAAACAAAGCTATTGACGGCTGCATTATCTGAAATAGCTAAAGACTGGAAACAACCAAAATGTCCATCATAGGGACTGGTTGAGCAAACTGTAATATTTCCACAGAATGGAGTTCTATCCAGGTAGAAAAAGAAATAAGGAATATCTTTATGTATTACTAATGAGTGTGCTCCAGCACACATGTGCACACACACACACAAACATACCACCTAACAATCAGAGTATGACCATTTGCATGCCCTAATGAGTTAATGCATCCAAGCAATGATTATAAATGACTGTTAACATCAATACAAGAGAGACCTCAAACATTATGTAACTCCTGATGGCAATACAGAAGAGCAACTGTGAAATAGTTTTTTCAACTCTGTATCTGATCTAATCTTTTAAAGCTTACTACCAAGACATAGGAAATAGAGGGAACAAAGGAAAACCATGGGTAGGAAATCAGCACGATCCAGAATACAGGAAACTCTACA
>NW_007736281.1:52442-56753 GCF_000696425.1 Galeopterus variegatus | reverse complement strand
AAGGTATGGAACTTACTTGGTCTTGTGTCAAACCAATTAACTTTTGAAGATAAATTATGAGACAATCAGGGGAATTTAAACATTGACAAGGTACTTGATGACATTAAGGAAATACTGTTCATTTATTTAGACTGATATTAATATTGTGATTATGTTATTTTAAGTATTTATAGAGATACAACTTGAAATATTTATGGATGAAGTAATATGTTGAGTGGGATTTATTTTCAAATAATACTGAATAGGGAGGAAAGATTGACTATGAGTTGGAAGTTGTATACAACTTGAAATATTTATGGATGAAGTAATATGTTGAGTGGGATTTATTTTCAAATAATACGGAATAGGGAGGAAAGATTGACTATGAGTTGGAAGTTGTGACCTGGGAGTTCCTTATATAATTGCTTACTTTGGGATATGGTTGAAAATATTCTATGATAAACAATTACAAAATAAACAGAAGAGTTAAATAATGTGACATGCATATTTGTAAGGCTATTCCTTACTCCAGTATAGTGAATGGATTGGAAGGAGTATGGGTGAATGGGAAGAATGGCAGAAGAGATGTGGGAGACTTAGCTGCAGGCTATTTATTGATCAACAAATATCATCCCCACCCCCCTCTCATATCGCACACTAGCAAATGTATTTCACTTTTTCCCATGGACCAGGCTAGTGTAGTTATCATGCAGAAGGACTCTGGAGTTAAATAAGACTTGGGTTCACATTTTAGCTCTGAAACTCATTAGCTGTGTGCAGCTGCCTGATGGCAGGTACCATAGGTTAATGCAGCTGTGTGGTTATATAGTTAAGCTAATAAACATCTTTTACCCTAAGAACCTAGACACAGTACATAACAGGAAACCAAAGTTTCCTCTTTATAAAGGACAGGTTCCATCTCATTAAGATAAAGAACAATTTTGCAATGCTGTATCCTAAATTTAAAAATATACATTTACTAAACTTTCACCCTGAAAAATATAGATTTGACTTTTTAAGTTGTTAAGTAGTACAGGGGATTTTAGACATTCTTAGAGACCCTTCACTTTGGTCTATTATTTCAGAGCCAACTCAGTACACTTGGAGGTGGTTGTGGCCAAGACTATAACTTATTTCTTAGTCTGGATGATTGCAGCAGCTCGTTTTGCAATCCTGTCTTCTACCATTGATCCCAGATTTCCTCTTTTTTTTTTTTTTAAAGTAAATATCTGGAAAGAATAGAAAAGCAGATTTTTTTCTTTTTGAATCTGGCAAGTGGAATACCAGGAAAGCCAAAGAAAAAGGTCTGTCAGAAATACTTTCTTCTCAGTTTCATTGATGACATTTCTGTCAGGTTTTTGGAAAGGCCATAACATACAGATGTTAAACGCTTAGTTGGAATTGAAAATGCATGTCCATTTCTTGTGGTAGGGAGTGAGTCAAGCTGTCTGTCTGCACTCCTGCCCGTATTGTTATAAAACTGATCATACTGAATTTTACATTAAGGCGCTTGAGCAATAAATAAGGTCAACATCACTAGTGCTTTGCGGCAAAATAAGTCTCACTGTTGCTTTGTGTGACTCAACAGCAATCCATTTTAAATGTCTAGGTCAGTTAGAGACCAATGTGGAAAAATAATCAATGGCTCTAACTGGAAAATAAAAATTGCTACTAATTGTGTGGGACAGATTGCTGAAACCAGACAAGGACACTGTCTTAATGCATTTTGAAAAGTGGCAAGTACACTGATTGCACACAGGAAAACCCCTAAAAAAGATCTAAAAAAGGAATAAATCACAAGATTCAAGGCCACACTCTAAGCACTGCCATTCTTAATATCTGTCTAGTGACTTCAGCTATATAGAGAACATAGAAAGTGCATGCCTTATTGTAATAATCTCTAGGCTGACATAAAGGACTCTAACATTCTTCATGGTTCAAGTTACTTCATGACTTTTATTCTCTTTGAAAACCCTGAATGGAGAAGTTGAGATTCCTTCTTTCCTGAACTTATCCATACTGGGTGAGTCCATCTGGGACAACTCTTCAGTGAAGATTAAATTATTTACAGCTATCAACTTTTTTCTTGTGTAGCTGCAAGTGTTAACAAATTTAGTCTCTATCAGGGCTACTGAGAGTTTGGCCATCCTGGCTACTCCATCCTACCCGCCAGCCCAGCCTCACTCCTCTAGCTGCCCCAACCCCCTTTCCCTTATTCCTCCAGCACTTGGAAACCATGGTTTGGCTCTATTTGCCTCAGCAGTTACCTCAGTTAAAGTGAGTTTTTTAGGAATATCAGTAGGTTTTGGAAACTACCATATGCTAGAACTCACATGAATGTTCTCTTTTTCAATTTCCCACACAAAAGAATTTACAAAAATGGTGCCACTATTATGCTCAGTGGTGAAACAAAGAGGGACAGTTAATTCTGCTTTCCCGGATCAGGAAATTCTTCACTGATCTGCATCTTGAGGATGAGAAGATGATTGTGAGTCTTATACAAGGAGAAAAAGGCAAGAGAGAGGTAAAAATGTGCTTAATTAAGTACCCAGACTTTCCCACAAAAACTTCACTAACAGGAATCGATTAATTGTCTTATTCCTGGTATCCACCTGGACAAAATTGCCTCAAGAAGAGACAAGTGAAAAGGATGATCTTTCCTAGATCTACGGAAATATAGAGGGAAACGTTATCTGTCATGAATGAATTAGGTTGATATTTCATAAAGGCAACAAGATAAACTTAAGAGTATATAATATACGTAAATTCCAGAATGTGCACAGTCACCCAGTATTGCTGGGAGAAACTTCTCTGTAGGGGTTAATTGAGAGATAACTAACAACAAATCAATGCAGCAGTTATTAATTGAGTAGCAAATACACATGAGTAAGGAAGCAACAATTAAATTCTAGAGTCACATTTTTTATAGAGGCAGCAGAATCTTTTTTTTGAACTGTTCAAAAATGCTCAGACAAGGTGGGCTTAAGGATAATTAATGTAGAAAAAGTTAATTCTAGAGAATTGAAATGATAAGCATTTATGTAGTTACAGTTCCTTTTAGTAAAAATTTACAATCTAATATGATAGGTGAAGAATTAGAGTTGGTACTTTGGCTTTTAGGCATTGTAATGAACATTTTAAAAGCAATCAATAAAAATATTTCTTGTAGGAGGTGGAAAATATAAATACATCATAAACATTTTTATTAAATTTTTATAAATAATTTCTTATCTCTTGATGTGTAGGTGAGTAGGAGAGAGAGTACAAAAATATTTCAGTTGATAAAAATGTCAAGAAAATGTATTTTCTCATTTTCTTCAAGACTGCCACCTGATATAAATACTTATGTTAAATAGTTATATAAATTCTTGCAACTCATATAATAAATATTATGGGCCAGCTATCTTGTGTGTTAGAATAAGTTTGATTGTGACAAAACTCTACCCTGCCTCAAGCATTACAAGGCAGTGGTATCCCTCTCTCTTACAGAAACGTCTTTGTAGGCATTGAGAGTCATATACTACTTTTATGTGACTGTTCCTCCAAGCATTGTTTCCATTCTCAGTCTAAGCTCATGTTGTGCCAAAACAGGAACATGTCTTACATAAGTTGGTGGCTCCTGCTCATCCATCATAATGCTCCCTCCTGTTTAGGGATACATATCCCTGAAGTTACCACTTCTCATGGGCTTTTCTGTCTTTGGTTCATCCAGCTGCAAAGGAGGCTGCACAACAGTGTGTTTTCTAATCATTCATATGCTAACCCCACCAAGCTAGCTGTGCATACATAGCAGTCAACACAATTCTTCTGGTCTTTGCCTTACAGAATTTGTAGTCCTATGGGTAACGTCTTTGTAGGCATTGAGAGTCATATACTACTTTTATGTGACTGTTCCTCCAAGCATTGTCTCCATTCTCAGTCTAAGCTCATGTTGTGCCAAAACAGGAACATGTCTTACATAAGTTGGTGGCTCCTGCTCATCCATCATAATGCTTCCTCCTGTTTAGGGATACATATCCCTGAAGTTACCACTTCTCTTGGGCTTTTCTGTCTTTGGTTCATCCAGCTGCAAAGGAGGCTGCACAACAGTGTGTTTTCTAATCATTCATATGCTAACCCCCACCAAGCTAGCTGTGCATACATAGCAGTCAACACAATTCTACTGGTCTTTGCCTTACAGAATTTGTAGTCCTATGGGTTTGATGAGCACATATTTTTATTACTGAGCTTATACAGAGTATTAGTTTCCTGTGGCTGCTGTAAAAAGTTACCATAAACTGGGTGGCTTAAAATAACAAAAATTTGTTTTCTCATAGTTCCAGAGGCCAAAAG
>NW_007736281.1:25830-51671 GCF_000696425.1 Galeopterus variegatus | reverse complement strand
GCTGAGCGCGGTGCGGATGACACCAAGCCAAGGGTTGCGATCCCCTTACCAGTCACAGAAAAAGAAAAAAAAAATTATTTTTTATTATTATTAGCATATTCATTATTACAAATCATGATTTTTCTTTATGTCCTTTACCCAATCTGTCCCTCCCTCACCCTCCCTCCCTCCCCCCCATCCCTCGTAACCTTAGGTTTGTTCTCTCCTTCTGAAAATTCAGCAAATTGTTTTGGTCCTTTCTTTCCTTCCTTCCTTCCTTCCTTCCTTCCTTCTTTCCTTCCTTCCTTCTTAGCACCCCGTTATAACTGAGAACATGGGATATTTCTCTTTCCTAGCATGGCTTATTCCACTTAGCATAATTTTCTCCATCTCATCCATGTTGCTGCAAATGGCAGAATTTCATTCTTTTTTATGGCTGAGTAGTATTCCATTGTGTATATATACCACATTTTCCTTATCCAGTCATCTGTTGAAGGACACTTAGGTTGGTTCCATATCTTGGCTATTGTGAATAAAGCTGCTATGAACATGGGAGTGCAGGTATACCTTTGACATGATGATTTCCATTCCTTTGGATATATGCCCAGCAGTGGGATTGCTGGATCATATGGTAATTCTATCTGTAGTTGTTTGAGGAACTTCCATACTGTTTTCCATAATGGTTGTACTAATTTACAGTTCCACCAACAGTGTAGAAGAGTTTCCTTTTCCCCTCATCCTCGCCAACATTTGTTATTCACAGTCTTTTTAGTAATGGCCAGTCTAACTGGGGTGAGATGACATCTCCATGCAGGTTTAATTTGCATTTCTCTGATGACTAGTGATGCTGAGCATTTTTTAATGTACATAGCTTCCTTTCAATTTTCTTCAATAACTTCAAACTAAAAGGGAGTTCCACAGTCAGGAGCAGAGTACATTCTGCATATATTTCCTTTGTCTTAGTCAAGTACATTCTGTGATTTATTGGGCTGTTCTGAGATATTTTTGATTCCCAGCACATAACTGGCACTAATACATGGAAAGCATTCAAATATTGTTATTATTATATTTAGCTGAGAAAGAGAGACCTTGAACCCATTCAGTAAAGCAAAATAAATTAAGGCTATCTGATGTTGGGAATAGGGAGAGATGGAAGAGGAAGAAAGGAGTATAATGAATCAAAAATTCCCAATTTTTTTGGAAAAATTTTTGGTTAGGGTAAGATGAAATTCAGAAAATAAGAATCTAAACTGAACTTCTGGGAATAGGGAGAGATGGAAGAGGAAGAAAGGAGTATAATGAATCAAAAATTCCCAATTTTCTTGGAAAAATTTTTGGTTAGGGTAAGATGAAATTCAGAAAATAAGAATCTAAACTGAACTTTCCATTTTATGAATAAACTGGAGACAAATAGTTCATAAAACAGAATATTGACGTGGTATGTGTTACCTCAAATTGCCCCCATATGGTAGGCACTATTATATACTAGTATAGTAATCATGTTATATGAGGGTAAAAAGAAAAATAAAAAGTCTTTCTAAATTTTCATTTTATGTTTGTATAAATAAATATGGTAGGCACTATTATATACTAGTATAGTAATCATGTTATATGAGGGTAAAAAGAAAAAAAAAAGTCTTTCTAAATTTTCATTTTATGTTTGTATAAATAATTTTTTTTTTCGATTTGCTTAATATTATAAATTTCATATGATGTTATTTTAAGTAAGAAAAATACAAATAATTATAATGTAGAAAATTAAAGCTATACCTAATTTAACTAATTGCTAATGTTTATTTTTAACTAAGATTAAAGATTAATATCCTTCAGACTTGTATACCATATATGTAACTGGCCATGACAGTAGATTCTGAGGTAAAAGAATTCCTCTTGGGAACAGGTTAGTGAGTTGGTAAACTTCTCATCTTTGGAAAGAACAGAGATGGCTGATAATCTATCAGGGTAATTATAAGGGAGATTTGTTACAAATCTAGAAATCTGTGATTCTCCATAAATGTATATGAATGTAAAGAGTAAAAAGAATTTGGCTTGGATTAAAAATAATTGTATCTGAAGTGAATATTTTGAACCAAAAGATAATGAAGCAAATCTTTGAGGAACACTCATGTCTTGGTTATCTGCAGATGTAGCATGTTACAGCATATGCCACCCAGTACAGCCCCGAGGCTTTGACCCGACCTTTCCACCGTAGCATTCAGGAAATATCAGCTTTGTTTAATTACCTCATTTAAACTTAATTTGAAAGGTACATCTTCTGCATGAAATCCTAGTAAGTTTATTAATGTCAAATATTCAGAACTATCCATTATTTCAGAACATCAGCCTCCTCTTGCCTTTCATTAGGTAATTAAGGTTTGACTTCAGTTTAAAAGTTTTTATCTGTAAAAGATTTTGCTTTTTGACAGCTCCGTCAATGGTCGTGTGGAATGCAGCTGTTGAACATATCACTGAAATATACATATAGGACATAAATAACACAGAGGATGACTTTCCAAAATGTAAATCACTTATATTCTACAGCTACCATAGAATAAAAATGCTAGCAAAAAGTTTGCACAGGAAGTTTCAGAAAGAAGATTGAAAAAGCAGATTTACTCCTTTTCTGTCTGTTTCTCTGTTAGTCATTTTCCAGACACAGTGTAGAGGTTCTGGTTTAAAACAGCTTTAGGCAGGGCTTCACAGAGGTTTTGTTCCATAAAAGCACACTATTTCCATTAAAGTCTACACTGAGAGCTGAAGGACATGCCATTCTTTCACGGGAAGCAACACTCATAAATCTTAGTAACATAAGCAATTCTAAAATAAAATCAAATTGGAGCACAGAATCATTCAGAGGCTGCTTTTCACATATTTTTTTGAGGAGCCAAAGTTTAAAAACAAAAAAACTAGGATTGCATTTGCAGCCTGCACAATATCTCACACCAGTAACATCTGTTGTTTTTAACCTTTGCTTTGTCAAAGTGATGTGTGAGCATAAAGTCACCTGAGTGACCCATTAGGGCAACCCAGGAAGTTTTGTGATAATGTAAGTAGACCAACTAAATTAATGTGCATGTGAACCAGTAATGAACATCTCTTCCTCAAGCTTCTTAATCTCCATAATTTTTCAGGCTCTGAAAATGGAATGTGATTTATAGTTCTATAAATTTTATTGCTTCAGATTTTCAGTTTTTCCTAATCATAGCTGTGAAGGGAGAACTCAGAATTTCCTTCTCAGTTTTTCTTTTACCAAATAAATGAATGCATAAATAAAACCCAGCAAAAACCTTTCATGTGTCTGGTATCCCAGAAGAGCAAAATGGTTGGCTTGGAATTAAAGAGAAATGTAATGTTTTTGATATGTTTCAAGATGAATAATGAAAAAATTGTATAAAATAGTATATGGTGTGGTTCAAAAAAAGCAAAAAGTAGCATTTCCAATGTCAACATTTTCTCTTGGGCTCTGTATTGAGTCCAGATAAATCTTTTGTGTATGGTTTGTAAATTTTAACTGGAAAGAAAAAGTGAGAGAGAAATATGTTTCTAGGGCCTCCAATTTGGCAGGTCTATGGATTTCTCTCATAAGTAACCTGAAGCCCAGAGACTGCTGCAGTCAATATAGGAATTGGGAAATTCTCCACTCTCGGTGTTTCTTCATTAAGCAATTACCCTCTACCTTCTGCAGAGTAAATACCAAAGCTACAGGAAATTAGCAGAATTCCCCAGCTGGAAATGAACAGAATGATTTGATACCTATGATTGGTATTTTTAGAAAGATTTTATGAGTTTTCATTGCAAGATAGACTAAAGTTTAAAACTTAAAGAAGAAACTGGAATTGCTTTGGTTGGAGCATTATGGCCTGGCAGTGTGGCTGGAAACTTTGTTTGCCCTCAGCCTGTGGCAACAGGAGGGTTTTTAATTGCAGGTGGCTGACCCCTTCAGTGGAAGTGGGAGTTGGTTTGTTCCAGCTACCCATTTGGTAAATACTCTGAAATTAGGCAGGCCTCACCCTTTCAAGAGACAACATAATATCTTAAAGTGATTAACAAGCATGATTTTGTTACCTAAAAATTTATGTAAATATTCAAATTCTAATTTTTGTATAACATGGCCAATATGCCCATTTGGTAAATACTCTGAAATTAGGCAGGCCTCACCCTTTCAAGAGACAACATAATATCCTAAAGTGATTAACAAGCATGATTTTGTTACCTAAAAATTTATGTAAATATTCAAATTCTAATTTTTGTATAACATGGCCAATATGTTTTTTTCACATTTGTAAAGTGATATTCAACAAAAAAAATACAAAAGTTAACTCAAAAGTAGATTTTAATAAGTAAATATGCACAAGTGTTTTGAATTAAATTTGTTTTCCTATAAGTGCTGTGTAACAAATTAAATGTACATAAAAGGTGCTATGATGGAGTATTTTTTGACATTAAGATTTGAAACAACATGTTACTGAGACCCACAATATTTGGGGGGATGTAGGACATTTCTAAAATTATATGTAGAGAATAATGGCATCTAGATATAGGAATCTCAGGTACCTTTGCTACCATCTGTTAGCTATGATTTTTAATAATCCTTTTACTTACCTAGTCCTTACCTGACAAATGTATAAAATGTGTGAATTATATTAAATGACTATAAAATTTTCTTCCATCTCTAAAATGTTGTGATCCTAAGTCAATAAAAAATAAAATATAATTTAATATACAAATATTTACTTTTCTACATAACTCGTAAAATTTGGGCAATCTGTAAAGCAAAGTTAAATACATGAAAACTCATAAATTACAGAAATACCTCAATACTACCACAGATTATTATTAATACAATTATTCATTTGTTCTGCCAGACATTTGGTGATATAGGAGGGATCCTGTAGTTTAGTCAGATGACACGCTATAAATAAATAACACATGCAATGCAGTAGATGATATGGTAGAGGGACTTTAGTACAGTGATTAAGAGCACAGACGTTGGAGTCATTCAGTCCCTGTACCTGCCATGTACTAGCTCTGTGATCTTGGTAAAGCTGCTATACTTCTCCAAACCCCAGTTTCTTAAAATGGAAATAATAATGATGATTAAATAAAATAATGCATTGCCTTGCTCTTAGTAAATATTTAATAAATATTAACCATTGACCTTAATCATGCTTGTAGATGTTTTATAGGAACATAGAAGTGAAAAAGCCAATTGCTGTCTGGTTGATTTGAGGAAGCAGAGGTCCAAGAAAATGTGATATTTGAGCTAGGGAAAGGTGAGAGGTAGTTCATTGTACAGACTAAGTCAAGCGAAGTGCATTGCAGGGAGAAAGAAAGTGGGAAGGAGGGGTGGCAGGGGTGTGTGAGGAATATGTGTAGAAATAAACATGCACAAAGTCATGAGTTGGAGTGTGTGTGTGTGTGTGTGTGTGTGTGTGTGTGTGTGTGTGTTGATATGGGAAGGAAAAGACTGAAAATTGAGTAGAGTTAGTGCTTAAATATAGATGTGAAATGCTATGAAATACTTTGCACACAAAGGATTTACAGTTTGATCCTTCAGGAAGCAACAGTGAAACACCTAACTTTTCTAAATAGTGGGATAACAGTATCAATAGACTTACTGATTTGGGAAGATCATGTTCAAGGCAATGTGGAGAACTGATGGATAGAAATGAGAAGGATAATAGTGAGGTGAGGCACCAGTTAAGGTTATTCCAGGCAAAAAAAAAAAACTAAGGTAGAAATGGTGGAAATGGAAGGAAGAAAAATAGGTAATAGGTAAATAGGTTCATGTGGAGTGTACTAACATTAATAAAGCAAATGTATTTCACAGGGCCTAGCTTCCAAAGCCCTGTAGTTTCAGGTATAATCTAAGTTTTAAAAATTACACATAGAAATGTTAAGCTTGCAAAAGACAGGAAACTTTCTGCAGGCTAAAGTCTCTGTTGTAGATAAAGAATTGTGACACAGCAAGATTGCTGGCTCAAAGGGCAGATGTCCCTGGTACAGGTTAACTTACTAATTGATATGTTGAGAAAGTTACTTGATTGTTATGTAAATATACTGAGGAAATTGATGTAGGAAAAGAAAGCGTTCACTAAGAACAAGCTTTTGTTGGTGGATCACTTAACCTTTTACAAATTGCATTATGGAATTTCACTTTGTCTATTTTACTGAGGTTACTAGTTTCCATTGTTAAAACTATACTTAGCCATAACTCTGCCCATGTCCTTGCATTCTATGTAATGATTAAATCAACTGAATTTTCTTGTGAAACTTTCTTGTCTTTACAATAAAAAGGAGAAGCTAACTTTGAATCAGGGCTGTCACATTCAGCTTTCTCCTCTTAATTGGGAAATTACTGAAGTGCAGTCCTTCCAGGCTTCTCAATGCATTCACACTGCTTTGAGTAACTGAGTAATTCTTTTCTACATCTCCATTACAGAGGGGGAAGTATAACAGGTTCGTGTGTAAGTAAGGGTTCTCCAGAGAAACAGGCCAATAGGATGTGTGTGTGTATGTGTGCAGAGAGAGAGAGAAGGAGGCAGTAATGATTTTCAGAAACTGGCTCAAGTGATTATGGAAGCTGGCAATTCCAAAATTGTCAGGGTGGGATGGCAGGCTGGGGACTCAAGAAAGAGCCAATGCTGTAGTTCAAGTCTGAAATCCATCTGCTGGTAGAGTTCCTCTTTGCTCAGGGGAAATCAGCTTTTGTTCTATTCAGGTCTTCAACTGATCCAATGTGGCCCACCCACATCATAGAAGACAATCTGCTGACTCAAAGTCCACTGACTTAAATGTTAATCTCATCCCAAAACATCCTCTCAGAAACACCCGGAATAATGTTTGATCACATATCTGGGCACCATGGCCCAGCCAAGTTGACACACAATATTAGTCATCTCAGGAATGTATTGAAGACTGGAAAAGACAAGAATGAGGAGAGCAAGAGGCTGAGGATAAATAAGGTTTTCTCCTCGGTACAGAAGGCTGGTAGACAGACTGTAAATGAAAGAGACGGCATTGAATAATGAGTTTGGCTGAGTAGACAGCATGTGAAATGACTGTGTGTAATCCAGGTGAATATATTTCCTAGAAGATCTGAGGCATTGGTCTGAAGTTTAGGTAGGAATCCAGGGCACAGTAGTCAATGGTCTATTCGCCTAGGAACATAGATATGATTCATGAGGGTAGTGACTCTCAAACTTAAAGCTCATAAGAATCATTTTTGAAGTATTTTAAAAATACAAATTCTGATCCCCACACCAGAAACATTAAGGAAGAATTTTCAGAGCAGTAGCCCAAGCATCGCAATTTAGAAGGTCCCACAAATGCAGCCAAGCTTGAAAACCACTAGCTTAAAGTTTGGGAACTGCTGGCTTAATGAACAGAGCATGAAGCTAAATAAGAGGCCAAGGAAGAAGGATAAAATGTAGACAATGGTACATTTTAAAGGGAACGGATTAAGAGAACCTATAAAAGGAAGCATCAACAAGTCAAATAGAATAACATTATCAAGAAGCCAAAGAAAAATAATTTTATGGAGAGCTGGGTCAATAGTATCAAATGCAGCAGTGATGTCAGTAAAGATAAAGAATGTAAAAGACATTCAACATGGTGTTCCTCAGTTAAAGTTCATTTTTATCTATTAATAGCAAAAGGACCATTTAAGTCTCAGGCGCAGTAAACTCCGGTTTTTACTGTACAGTCCCACTTGCAGGTTCTCCAGAACCAAAAGCAGCTGTTTTACCAGATGGCAGCTGGCCAGGGCATTTCTTGTTCCACTGAGCTGGGAAGGAAGACAGGCACAAAACAAGATATAGAATCAAAGAAAAAGACAAAATAAACAAAGTCATAGACATCAGCCTGGCCATTATATTTAGCAACCAGCAGGATGACACACCAAAGTCACTGTATATATCTTCCAGCTGGAAAATGTTTCTAACTAAAGAAGGAGGCCAGAAAATTTTCAAAAGAGTTGTTGAGACTATAAGTAGTAAAAGGAATGTAACAAATTCTACCTCAATTTCACTACAACAAATGTCAGTCTTATCTCAAAGAAGCCCTCTGTATATATCTTCCAGCTGGAAAATGTTTCTAACTAAAGAAGGAGGCCAGAAAATTTTCAAGAGTTGTTGAGACTATAAGTAGTAAAAGGAATGTAACAAATTCTACCTCAATTTCACTACAACAAATGTCAGTCTTATCTCAAAGAAGCCCTGCATTCATCTTAACTTACATTAAAACTTTACATCAGAGCCAAGTCCTAAAATATGCTGTAGAACCACAGCTATGATATATATAATCGAATCATGTCTCTTAAAGCTTGAGTCCAGGCAACTAAACCTCTCAAAACAGCCAACCTAGTAAACAGACTGTTGTTCCCTCTTTAGAGAACAATCGTTCATAACATTTTGTCCTTACCCAGGCAGGCCAGAAGTGTATATAGTACTTCAGTCAGGAAATTAATGAAAATTCATTGGAATTGAGCACATAACTGGGCTATGATACATGAGGTTCTGCCCACTGAGGTAGTAATATATTTAAATAGAACTGACAGAAAGCAGTGACACCTGGACTTTTACTTAATGTTTAATTGGCTAATTTAGGTGCATATATGTACGTACGTGTACATAGTTGAGAAATCTCTTCCTTGGAAAATGAGTGAGGGTAATCAATTCTAATCTTCCACCTTTTGTAACAGTATTAGAAACATTTTCTGGTTTGGAAAATCAACAGAAACAAATGCCACAAATAATAATATATTAAGGAGGAAACATAGCTCGTTTTAACAGAAGATTCTCATTACTGCCAATATTTTCATTAGATTAGTCAAATTAAATGGTCCTGGAAAGCATTATTAGCCCACTGTTTTAGTATTTCTCTAACTCAATTCAACATCTATTTCTTCCTAATTCAGTTCAGTGTACTAGAGGCATAATACTGAAGCTAATGCTTTATATACCAGAGTGTAATCAAATAAGGAGCATTAAGGTGCTGACTTGAAAATCAGGATCCTGCCTGATAAAATGAGTCTCCTCTTTGCAATTTATGGTGTGCAATTCACATTCTGTGTTTTCATGAAATCACTAAGAACAAGACCCATGCAAATAGGGTAAACTCCGACACAAATAGTCTTAGTGTGTTACCCACCACCGACTCTCTCAATTACAACCCACCAGCATGTCACTGCAGATTAAAATGAGAGCTAAAGGGGACTTTCATGTCTAATTCAAATATTTGAATTCATAGATGTAAATAAGAGTGTTGGAACAGAGAAGTAACTTACCCAAAGTCACACTACCAGTGAGGGAAGAGACAGGACTTGAACTCAGGTCTTCTTGAGTACAGATAAGTTCCTTTTTCTATTATGGCAAGGCACTGCTATAATTTCTCCAAGCAATTTAGGACTTGACAGCTCTTCTATGTCTGACAAGTCCATACGGTCCCAACTGGACTATATCTTTTCTTTTTTGTGCCTTTCCTTAGCATCTGTCTTTTCATTTTGTCCCTCTGGCAGCTCTATTCTCTATCTCTTCAATGTGATTTATTTATTCCTCAGTATGTCTGTACAGATTTACATTTCTATCTTGAAATTCAATCCTGTCATCAAGAGTATTTTGGCTGGTTTTTGTCTCAGGAACAAATCAGATCTTCAGGGGTCTGAGGTAACCTGGGCTTAAGGTTTTACTCTGGGGTGACTCTAGCCCTTGGAAAAACTTATTTTCTATCTTGGTATTTAGATCATGAAATTCTTAGTAGTATGATGGAGAGATTCAGGAAAGCTGAGAATTTATAATGGATTTCATGTATTTTGGCATACCCCAAACTACAGAGCCATGTTATTTAGACCACGGCCATATAAAATTGTTGTTCATTACTTTGTATAACTGTATATATTATGTGCTAACACTTATTTGTAGTGGAGGTATATTTGCTCCATGACAGATGTTCTTGCGATCCTGGAACCTTAAAAAAGGAAATATGAGATAAGCAGTTGCTCATCTCTTAACTTCTAGAAACTTTTTAATGTATATTACAGGGTTCTGTTGAGCTGCAAGTGACAGTAGAAACAGACACACATCATATTTCACCAAGATATAAAAAACAGGCAAACAATAATATTCTTTATAAGTTATTTAATTACAAAAGCCTTTTTGTTAATTTTACATTAACTAGCTAGAAGTAGCCAAAGTGCTCTTGCTAAAAATCCCAATTTTAACTATTGAGTAATTAAGACAATGTTTACTGAGGTTCATGCATTTACACAATTTCAATCCTGCAATCTACACAGAAAAGAATAACAGACAGATGACTGAATACTTGGGAAACCTTGCCACACCTACAGCTAGCCTCAGACAAAAAATCAAAGCGGCCTACAAGAATGTCAAGATTAAATAAGAATAATAATTAAAAATAAATGAAAATTAAAAAGAAAAAAACCCAGAAGACAGACATTTCCACTCAATAAAATCTCACAACATTTTTACTCACTCCTTGTGATTTATCGTGGGAATATTTCATGTGTAGATCCTCACACTTTCTCTCACTAGATACCTGATGAAAGGAATAAAACAGTACAGGCAAACGGAGGCCATTTGTGCCCTCTGGAAAGCACCTTTTCACGGGCTTTGATTGACAGTGACAGTTCGAATCTACCTCAAACTCTCCCTTCACATTCTTAATGCTAAATTGCTGCTTGTCCTTCAGCCCAGCTACACTGGATTTTTAGGTATGCACACAGAGCAGGCAGAAAAACAGAAGCTGGTCATCCTGCGTAAATATGACAGGTGCTGTCCATCACACACACCATGGTTGGCCTTAACAAGCACAGAAAATATTTCTATTTTTTTGAGAAGCAGAAACCCAGACAGAGCGAGATAGACATGCAGATAAAGAAGAATACCCACAATAGGAGTGTGCCAGGAAATGCATTAGGTGACCATCCAATTGTCTTCAATGGTCAAATATACTTGTAAAAGTAAGCCCAATACTTGATCAATGGTGGCCTTCATCCTGGCTTCTTGTGCGGTTTTCATTGAAACCTGAGACTTCTCTCCACACTCAGGTATCTGCTTTTGAAACTAAGTTACCAATTAAATGAAAACATCAAATATGCATTAGTAAGAGAGAGGGAAGACCATTAGGTCCTCTAGTCACTTCCTTGCCAGTAATGAGTCTTGCCCTCATTTCTCTTTCTTAAGAGTTGGCCTAGCCCTGTTTTTAAAGCCTGAGAGATGGACAGCCATCCTCTTTCAGAGAGGATATTTGTGCCACATTTTAATAGTTTTCACAATTAGGAAACTTTTCCTGAGAGTCTGTCCAATTTTTCTTTGCTTAATTTCTTTCCATGGCCATTTAGTAATGGCTCAGAGTTCTGAAAATCATTCCAAGGCAGTTGATCTGGAAAAGCATGGCTGCAAATGTGCCTGACGTCTGTCAAGTGTGAAAGTTCTGCAGACTGGTGGAAACAAGCTTATCATGAGCATCTGCAATCACTTTGACTTCCCCTATGAATTCTATTGACCTGTTTACTTTATGACACATATTGTACATTACCATGAACTTGAGTCAGCAGAAACTATCTGAAACCTTCAATGATGTATTTTTTTAGCTTAAAAAAAAAAATCAACACAGGTCATAGAATACCACTAGGGAAAGATCAATAATTTGTGCCAACTTCACCAAGTTTGTGGTACTAATTTTTTCCATTATGGCAGAACAAGGCTGGTGATAGCATTAACGGCATGAGTTGCCCAAAGAAATTTCCTTCTCAAAATAGCCTTAAATGCCTAATTCAAGGAAATCAAAATCTGGCCATCTAATGAGAAAAAAGTGATAGCATTAACGGCATGAGTTGCCCAAAGAAATTTCCTTCTCAAAATAGCCTTAAATGCTTAATTCAAGGAAATCAAAATCTGGCCATCTGATGAGAAAAATAAATGCCTAATTCAAGGAAATCAAAATCTGGCCATCTAATGAGAAAAAAATATATATATATATTGTAGAAATTACTAACTATGCTCCACATTCTTGAATTTCGTCTCCCTTTGCCCTTCATTTCTCCTACCCTCTAACCCACTAAGGACAATAACAATAATAAACACCAAACAAACAAGAAGAAGGCCTTAATTGAAATAAGCAATTCTAATAATTTCTAAAAATATAAATGACTAGGATAAAATTACAAATCAAATTGTAGACTTTGTGTCGCTTTATGTTTACTTTTTGGCAAATTAAAGACATCCAGTAGTAGGAAAGATATCCGATATATTTAGTTATGGAGTATCTTTGTCAGGGCATATTCTTATTTATCATATTAGGATTTTCTCCATTCACTGTGATCTGATATAAAATATGTTTCCATCATATTCTTAATTCATTAATTTAAATAGTCTCTTGAAAGCAATTTTGGTACATAAATCAAGTTTTAAAGGAATTTTGAGTACTTCTCAGTATAAAACATTTAAACATAACAGAACTCTCATTAACTGCAATTTCAAGATCCATAGTTTTGTGAACAAAGAGATTCATCCCGGTGCAACATTCCATTTTCTAAAGGATACTAATATGCAAAAAAAAAAAAAAAAATCAGGCTTTCCTGAAGTTACTACTAACACATATGGCAGGTCTTTGTGCAACCTAGAAAGGGGCTCTTTCCCGTGGCACAAATGGGAAACATTGTAAAAAAGTGTCCTATCTGAGCAGACCAATCAGAAAAGTGCCCTTTCTTCTGGGGTGAGGCAGGGTTTCGAGGCAGGGTTTCAAGGCAGGACATAAGGCATGGCAAGCAGAGTGCTCCTCAGGATTTAGCTTACCATGCCCACTTGGCCAGGTGTCCTCTGCAGGACACAGGATACATACTGTATGCATTGGCACCAGATTCCACATGTCATTACCTGAGTTACCAACAATATGATGATAGACAATATGGAAATGCTGGGCAAAGTCTCATATTACTTAGATTCTATTTTGTAAAATGTCATCTAATTCCATTGTGACTTGAAAAATGTGATGTTTAAACAAAAATCATCAGAAATAATCTCTTCTCAAAGGAGCTTTTATCAGCATGAAATACTGGAAAAACTAAATTCAGGGGAGTTAGATGTGGAATCCAAACTTTGGCATTTACTTGTTTGATATTGATCAAGTTACTTAAATTCTCTTAACCTTCCCTGATTTATATAATAGAGATAATAAGAGCTAATGGGAGGACTAAGTGAAATACCATAAGAAATGCTTATTAAATACTTCATAGAACATACTTAAAGCCAAATTCAATATTTGGCTTTAATCCTACATGGAAGGAAGATAGGGATATATAATCATCCAGCACAGTAAGTTCACTGTTCCTTATCTTAAAGCCTAATTTTATATATGAGTCTTGTTCAGTTGCTATGGAAATCACTGAACAGTAAAGGTGATTACTATAACAAATTCTTTTGTAGCATATTCACTGCAAAATACTTCTGTCTCTGAGTAGCCTGAGGTGTGTGGTTTCTCTTGGAACATTCTCTAATGTGTTTGCCATCAAGTATTTGAATTTCTTTTCTCTTGCCCCCAACCCCCACTCTGGACATAATATTTATTAATTAAAACAATGAATTAGATACCCTCAGAGATTTATTGATAAGATAAACAAACTTTGTCCTTTTCTATGTATGTTTAGCTCCGAACAAAATACCTAATACTCTGATTCTGCTTCTTACATGTTCTGCTTCAGTTTAATACTCAGTGGCTTCCCAGCCAATGCCCTAAGTGGTCAGGGTTGAGGTGGATACACAGCATAGATATTCATTTACGACAAGAAATTAGCCTAGCTGAATACGCAGTACTAGATAATTCATTAGGGTATTCTTTTTATAACTTGGTTTATTTGTTACCTTTCAAATAAGACACCTGTTCTTTAAAATGGAGATTATGATGTAACAAATACTTACATAAATTGAAGAGCATTTGAAGGACTTTGTGAGAAAAGGGCTATATTAACCTTCTGCAGTATATATTTCCCAGACATGTCTAAGTGCTTCACATTTCCTTTCTGCTAAATAGAAAGTTTGGTGAAAAAAATTTGATGGAGGGGAACCCTGGCATGCAACTGGCCTTAGGGATAGGCCAGGAAGAGCAGCATTCTGAGAAAGCTCAGAGGAAAGAGAGGAATTTTCCTATCCATGCTTCCTGGTCCAACAATCAGTCCTGCTGTGTGAAAGTCAGTATGTTGTGAGCACTATCAATGATCATGTGGAAAGTAAGCATTCATGATGGCTCACTTTTCAAGTCATTTTCTAATGTTTTACTTTACAATTATAAAGAAGAAAGGGCTGGCATTGCTAAAGAGGCAACCCTGAGTATCACTGAGACATGTAAGCTCCAAAGCTTCCTCTACTAATAGTCTTCTTTCCTTCTCTCAAAGAAAAGTCCCCATCATTATAGCCTCTAAGAACTGCCACCCTGTATCTGGTCCATTAGGTTTGAATCCATTCATTTCCAGAACTGACAGAGGAACCAACTCTACTCTCAGCAGGCGTAATAACTTCGTATAGCATACATTATACGAAGTTATACGAGATCACAACCCTTGGCTTGGTGTCGACCGCACGCGCTCAGCCAGTGAGCGCACCGGCCATCCCTATATAGGATCCGAACCCACGGCCTTGGCCCTCCCAGCGCCACTGCGCTCCCAGCACCGCACACTCCCGAGTGAGCCACGGGTCGGCCCTAAGATATTTTTTAATTGTGTCAGTATAATTAGAATACAGAGTTGTAACAGATAATTACAGTACATATTTAACAGTTCTATCAAAAAGCCATCATCCTCAGGAGACTAAAAGAAATTGTATAGTTCCCTAGATTAAAAAAAAAATCATGAAATTTGGGTTGAGTTCACTCATTCAAACAAACATTTGTGGATCACCTACAGTGCACTGTGCCATTAATGCTGAGGACATAATATTAAGCAAAGTGATCGTGCTAAATTCTTGTTTTTATGGAGCTTCCAATCAATCAGGGGAGACCTTCATTAATTACATGATCATGCAAAAATGTAAAATCACAATTCTGTGAAATACTCTGAGGAGTGGCATATAGTTCAAAGGCTTTGGGGTGGGGAGAAGTATAAGGAATTAAAATTATCCATGTGGCTGAATCCCAGAGGGTAGAGATTTAGAGAATAGGTTAAGGTATTGCATAAATATCCTAAAAGAAATAGAAAGCTACTGAAATTTTTAAGCAACAGAAACATTTTTAGATTTTTTGTTTTGAAAAAGTAATTCTGGTTGCAGAATGAAGAATGGATTGGAGATAAAAAGAGTGAAGACTGATGCAGTAGTTCAGATAAGAGACACCCAGGCTTTAAGTCTGTACACACCACCAGAACGCCTCTTTTTGCACATAGCTCCATAACCTTGCTGCCCCATCCAGCAGTCGGCCGACCCACCAAACGTGAGTGAGCCAGAAGAATTGCTAAACTCAAGCCCACCCAAGTTGTTGAACTGTAAACTCATAAGTTAGATACTCACTCGTATATACTAACTGTTAAAAAACAAACAACAAACAAACAATCTCCTCTTTTTAAGGTCAGGAGGTTCCTGGTGACCACCATATTGGCTAATCACATAACCACATGGTCAAACATCACTCATATTACACAATTGCTCGGGGACACTTGGCCTAATTGACCTCTCCTTCCTTCCTGACATGGTGCTTCACCTGTCCTGCTCTGATCTTCATTGTCCTTTTCAATCCCCTTGGCTGGTTCTTTCTATTTTCCGTGGTAAGCTGCAGTATTCAGGGCTTTTTCCATGAACTTCTGTTCTCTCTCCATACTTCTGTACTACCCCATCCAAATCACTTCTGTGTACTCTTACTGGCTGTACTTTTCTTCATGGAACCTTCTGTACTACCCCATCCAAATCACTTCTGTGTACTCTTACTGGCTGTACTTTTCTTCATGAGGATTAAGTGGAACTTATCCCACATGGAATTTATACCTCACATTATATATTTATTTACTTGTTTATTTTTTGCTCCCCCCCCCCTTAAAGATTGGAACTCTACGAGACCAAGAAGTTTGTTTTGCTTATTACTCCGTGACACAATGTACGTTGCAGGCACCCAATAAAATATCTGTTGAATAAATAAATGAATGAACCCAAAACCATATTAAAAATAAATTGGCTACTGAGAATTTGAATGATTACATATAGTGAACATTCAAAAGATTATAGTTGTCAATAATTATCCATATATATTGTTATATTTAACTCTCAAAAATCCACATGAGTTGAAGAATATTAATCTATTATGCAGATAAAAAAATTGAGGCTTGAAAATATTTGGAAATTTGCCCAAGATTCCACAGACGGTATGTATTTGAGTAAGGAATTCATCCTGTATCTTATAACTTCTTTCTGCACTATCTCTTAAAAGCAACCTGGGTACTGCAAGCAAAATTTGACTTTGTGTATTCAGGTAGTTACATTTAAAAAAATCTTGGCACAAAAATAAGGTAAGGGCTTGTGGAACACAATAGGGATAGAGTTAGAAAAACTACATGTAAAATTCTGGCTCAAGCAAAAACCAAGGTTGTGACCTTGAATGCACCCTTCACCTCTCAACTTCACCATTTGCCTCTATAAACTGATAATCTTAAGACTTGCGTACTACTCAGCAGGATACCAATGATTAATGGTTACTGCCTGCAAAGAATTATCTAAGTGCTAAATAATATTATCATTACTAACAGACTTGGAATTCTGGCTCGGAACATTTGGCTGCTTATTCAAACCTTATCTAAACTATCTTAAAGTTTTAGGTCTTAAAATTGGCCTTACTAAAGCTTTCTCACTGCTTATAGTCTAAAGTGATTTGTTAAGAAGGGAGTTTATCTTATGAGTCTTGTGAAATTTTCCAATTCCTGCTTTTAAAGTCACCCCTCAAAAGGAAGTGAAGAGGTATTTATTAGGAAAGCAAAAACAACCTATTAGAGAAGGGATTCCTTTTTGACCTTGCCATTTGGTCTCAGCATCCTGCAATAGATGCTGCTAAGTTTGTGAATCTGTGGTTGACCCAAATTTTAGAATGGCACTGGAATTCCTGATCTCTTCCTGCCCAAAGGGATATAAAATCCAGGTGCAACAAGCAGAAGGAGAACCATTGACTGGGAAGTGGGGTCATTTAAAAAAACTTCCATTACAGCCATTCAGTAACTTTCCTTACTATGAATTTTAGGTAATTCACTGTGGTGCCAGTTTAGGTGCTACTTTTCTCAATGCAGGAATTATTTTGACAATCTTATATCACATTTATCACATATCATTTACTTAGAGATATATTTATTGCTTAATGGATGACAAGGACTTTGTTAGACACTAGAAATATAGAAATAAAGACACAGCCACTCTCATTACAAAAAATGCTAATAGAATAAACACAGGATCTGGAATAAAATGCCCTAATTTAAACTGAGAATATAACTCCTTATGGCTTTTGAGAAACACAGAGCATACAGGTTAAAGCAGCAGACTCAAGACAAATTTCCTGGTTCAAGTTCCAGGTCTGCCACTTATTAGCTGTGTGGCTTTGGACAAGTTACTTAACTTCTCTGTGCCTCCTTTCTCCATTGTAAAGTAGTGATATTAATAGAACACACCTCATAGGGCTGTTGTGAGGATTAAGTTAGTTAATGTGTATAAAACACTTAGAAAGTGCCTAGCAGAAAAATATGTTATATAGTTACCAGTTATTATCACAAATATACTGATATATAATATAATATAAAATTCCCTGGTAGCAACATATAATTCAATATTTTAATCAAATCTAAGTTGGAATAAATATAGAATATCTCTAAGTAATTGACAGTGTTAAGAAGTTCTTAACATGATTAAGTACTAGTTATGAGTTTTATTCAGGACTTTACCACTTACTAGCTGTGTGAATTTGGGCAAGTTAGATAACCTCCCTGTATTTTGATTTCCTCAACTGCAAACGGAATAATATTTGTACATTCACAAAGTTCTGATGAGGATTAAATTAATTAATAAAAGTAAAGCACTTTGAAAAGAGTCTGTCACATTGAGTCAGTCAATAAATATTAGTTATTATTATCGCAAACGTCAGAAAATATATATGATCAAAAGGAAAAGGATCAGAGTTTCTAGGAGTAATTGATAATAACCATATTTCATTTTATAGTATAAAATGCTTCCTTTAAGAGAAACATAATTATTAGCAAGAAATAATCAATTTAAAATAAACATTTTTAGGTCTACAGTCAATAGAGTAATAAACAATATGCCATCAGGCAGTTAATAAATAGTATGATCTTTTTGGAGTATTTTTTGGACAAGCTTCTCTGGGTAGACATCAATCTTTTGAATTTATATAACACCTGCCGACTGGCCTGAAGCCCTTAACAAGCTGAGACATGGGGTGATTTGAAGTAGTAATAAGGAAAAGAAAAACAAAATAAAAAGTGGAAGGAAAGAGTGCATGCTGTTCTGCTATGTTGCACAACCTGGCTGATGGCCTACTTAAATCCTAAGAGTTACACTTGAGGTTGCTGAGTCTTGTTTAAATAGTTAAATCTAAGTCCCAAGGAAAGTGGAGAATCTAGTGTCTAACAATATTTTATTTTAACTTACATAAATCTTTTATTTAAACATCAAATATGTTTGGGGGAGATAAGTTTGATTATATATTGGGAATGTGTAACAAAATCTTCCTCATATTCTCACAAATGGAGTTACTAGAATCACCACTTCCCACCTTGATGTGTGTAAAAACAACTACTCCATTTACAGTCCCACCCACCCAGTTCTCCTGTTTTCTAAACTCACTAAATTGTTGTTTACAGCCACCTAACCCCAAACACACATTGGCCTACCCCCAGCTCATTCCTAAGAAGAAATGATATTTCCAGGTCTGTGCACACTGAATAAATTCAGAGAAGACTTCACACTTGTTAAGGCTAGGATGGTAGGAAATTTCCTACCATTACAGAGAATGAACTAGCTTTTATTTACTCACTGTGCTTGATGACAGACCTCTCCTGCTGGAAAGGCATTCTGGGGGTTGCCTGGCTCAGAATCTAAAGGCAGAATAGTTTCTGTGGAACAGCACAAATCCTACAAAATTGTGTGTGGTTTTCCCTTAAAAATTGTTTGTTAAAAATCTTACCAATAGTTAGGAGTATCCCAGAGACTTTGGCAAGAAAATTATACTTGTACAAATCATGTAAATATGTCTTTAGGAATTTTTCAAATAATGCACTCAAACCAGTTAATACTCTATTGCATTTACACTTGTTAAAAAACAAAAATGGTAAGTAGGTCCTCTTTATTGTTACACAGCCAACAAAGGTTATGACTAAAGTGGTTCTGATTCAGACAGAAGGGAACTTGTATATATTTCTATGTCTAAGATAAGCCTGTAAAAATTCATGAGTGTAGCAGCAACTAATAACCCTTAATCAGCTTCTCTTCCTTCCTTGGACTTATGGGGTGAAAACAGAACAATAGTTGTGGAATCTGTCTCTATGTTGAAGAAAGCTGCTGTGGGAGTTAACACAAAAACAGCTAAAAAAAATGTATTTATATTTTTTTCTAGATTTCTTAATTTCTACAAACTCCCAGATTAAACCATCACCAACAAAATAATGGTAACCCCATATTTCCAGCTAAGTTCTTTTCTCTACTCTTCAAATTATTTTATTAGTGTGAACCCACATATTGCTGCTTGATAAAATAATCTATTCCAGACAGCCACTAAGTGACTTCATTAAATCAGTTAAAAAGAACCAAATAGATGTGTGGAAAAAAAATACTCAAGATAAAATCTAAATGAGAATAATTTTTTCTCATAATAGAAGAGTTGCTTTGAAGAAAAAAAAGATAAAACATAGTAGCTTCCCGACAAAGGAAAGCCCAGGACCAGACAGCTTCATTGCTGAATTCCACCAAACCTTTAAAGAGGATTTGACACCAATCTCTCTCAAATTATTCCAAAAAATTGAGACAGAGGCCATTCTCCCAAATTCATTCTATGTGGCCAGCATCACCCTAATACCAAAACCAGACAAAGATAAAACAAATAAAGAGCGCTATAGGCCAATATCCTTGATGAACATAGATGCAAAAATCCTCAACAACATATTAGCAAACACAACAGCACATCACAAAGATTATACACTGTGATCAAGTGGGATTCATCTCAGGGATGGAAGGATGATGGTTCAACTTATGCAAATCAATAAATGTGCCACATCAACAAAATCAAGGACAAAAACCATATGATTATCTCAATAGATGCAGCAAAAGCACTTGACAAAACTCAACATCCCTTCATGATAAAGGCTCTCAACAAATTATATGTAGAAGGAAAATATCACAATGTGATAAAAGCCAAATGTGACAAACCTACTACCAACATCGTCCTTTCAGCTTTTCCTTTAAGAACAGGAACAAGACAAAGATGCCCACTCTCACCACTCCTATTTACATAGTACTGGAAGTATTAGCCAGAGCAATCAGGCAAGAGAAAGAAACAAAGACTACCCAAATTGAAAAAGACATAGTCAAATTTTCAGTGTTTGCAGATGACATGATCCTATATATAGATAAACCTATAACCTCTACCAATAACTCCTAGGGCTAATAAATAAATTCAGTAAAGTTGTAGGGTACAAAATCAATACACAAACATCAGTAGTGTTCTTTTACATCAACAACAAACAAACAGAAAAAAAAAATCGAGAAAGAAAGCCAATTTACAATTATAGATAAACCTATAACCTCTACCAATAACTCCTAGGGCTAATAAATAAATTCAGTAAAGTCGTAGGGTACAAAATCAATACACAAACATCAGTAGTGTTCTTTTACATCAACAACAAACAAACAGAAAAAAAAATCGAGAAAGAAAGCCAATTTACAACAGCTACCAAAAGAATATAAAATGTAGGAATAAATTAAACCATAGATATGAAAGATCTCTACAATGAGAACTACAAAATTCTGCTGAAAGAAATTAAAGAGGACACCAAAAGATGGAAAGACATTCTTTGTTCAGGGACTGGAAGAACTAATGTGGTGAAAATGTCCAAATTACCTAAAGCAATCTATAGATTCAATGTAACCCCTATCAAAATACCAATGACCTTATTTGCATAAATAGGAAAAAATCCTAAAATTTACAAACAAAAGATCCTGAATAGCCAAAGCAATCCTAAGCAAACAAACAAACAAACAAACAAACAAAAAACTAAAGCATTACACTACCTGACCTCAAATTATATTACAAAGCTATAGTAATCAAAACAGCATGGTACTAGCATAAAAACAGACACATGGACCAATGAAATACAAAAGAGAACCCAGAAATTAACCCAGGTACTTACAGCCAACTGCTCTTTGACAAGGGACAAAGAACGTACACTGGGGAAAAGCAGCCTCTTCAGTAAATTGTGCTGGAAAAACTGGATATCCATGTGTAGAAGAATGAAACTAGACCCATACCTCTAGCCACATACCAAAATCAGCTCAAAAGGGATTAAAGACTTAAGTATAAGACCTGAAACTATAAAACTCCTAGAAGAAAGCATACGGGAAACACTTCAGGATGTAGGACTGGACAAAGCCTTTATGAATAAGACACTAAAAGCACAAGCAAAGAAAAATAAATAAATAAACAAATGGGATGATATCAAACTAAAAAGCTTCTGCACAGCAAAGGATACAATCAATAGGGTGAAAATACAACCTGTTGAATGGGAGAATATATTTACAAATCACACATCCGATAAGGGATTAATTTCCACTACATACAAGGAATTCAACTTCACAGTAAAAAACAAATAATCTAATTAAAAATGGGAAAAAGAGCTGAATAGTCATTTTCTGTATGAAGACATACAAATGGCCAACAGACACATGAAAAAATGCTCAACATCTCTAATCACCAGGGAAATGCAAATCAAAACCACATTGAGATATCATTTCACCCCAGCTACACTGGCTATTATCTAAAAGACAGAATAACAAGTGCTGGGGAGGATGAGGAGAAAAGGGAACTATTCTACACTGTTGGTGGGACTGTAAATTAGCACAGCCATTATGGAAAACAATATGGAGGTTTCTCAAACAACTACAGATAGAACTACCTATACAATCTAGCAATCCCACTTCTGGGTATATACCCAAAGGAATGGAAATCATCATGTCAAAGGGATACCTGCACTCCCATGTTCATTGCAGCTCTGTTTACAATAGCCAAGATATGGAACCAACCTAAATGTCTATCAATGGATGACTGGATAAGGAAAATGTGGTATATTTACCCAATGGAATACTACCATTCACAGCAATATGGATGAGCATGGAGAAAATTATGTTAAGTGAAAAAAGCTAGGCACAGAGAGATAAATACTGCATGTTATCATGCATAAGTGGGAGCTAAGAAGCAAAGAAAAAAGAAAGACTCTAATAAAACATTGAACTTTCAGAAGAAGAGAACAGACCTGTAGTTACTAGAGGTGGGAAAGGGAGAGGGGAAAGGAGGATTGGGAGTATTTGGGTAAAAGACACAAAAGTAATCATAGTTTTTAATGATGAACATGCTAACAATATTGATTTAATCATCACATACTATACACAAATACCGTCAACTCTGTACTCCATAAATATGTATAAATAAAAATATAAAAAATCTTTAAAACAAACAACAACAAAAAAGATAAAACATTATTTTGAAAATGTCACTTTAAAATAGCTATGTACAGGCTACCATTATGGAAGGGATAGAGTTTAGAGAATTAAGGTTTACAATGAGCCACGTAAAAGGTGCTTTGCTAAACAGTTGCATACAAATTAAACTTTTGAACTTTTGAAAGTTTAGTAAATGCATAATTTCAATTTAAAGAGCTATGTGGAAATCTTTTATTGAAAGAAGGATCTTTTCTTGTTATTATTGTTTTGTCATTTTCTGTGATAATTTTCCATCAGAATTTTTTAAGACAAGGTGTGCCTATTACATAAAAATAAGAAAAATGGGGGAAAAATCCATGTTGTAGTATTTGTAATCTGTCAATTAAGTGATTATAATAAAGTCTATCTATAATTTGAAATGGCTGGAAAAAATTCCTTTGAACTTTTATCTCATAAAATTTTCCATCTTATTTCACAAAAGGTATTTTGAAGCTGATGTGGTTTTGCTACCTATGGGCACCTTGAAGTTCCACATGAGAATCCCCAAATGGCTTTCTTCCTAATGGTAGGCCTTGCCTGTAGAAGGGCCTTAGGTAATGATTTCTGAATCCACTGAAGGTGAATCTCCTGTAAATAAAGAACATAACAGTTATTCTTACATGCTTGCAAAAAGAAGTTAATGTAGAGTGTTTTGAGTAGGACCCAGTACTATTGCATTAAAAAAATAAGCCAGACTTAAGGATAGTACTAGGAAATCAACTAAATTTTTCAGCACTGATCATGTTATTGTTACTTAATTTTTTTTTTACAAATAGAGACAGAATGTACCTTCCTTCCAAGAGGGAATCATAAAAGTGAAACAGGAACAAAGAAATGAGACCGCATCTTTCTCTGGGTGCAGCTTTTACAAGATTCTATACACCATGTTATTTAATCACTTCAAGTGTCTACAGCAGTACTTCCCTTCCTCCCAGCAATTTGGACCAGAAAGACTATAACAGTAATTGGAATATGAGTCACAGGATGTACTTTAGGTCAAGACAGCACTTAAGGAAGGCCAAGTCAATACTTTTTCAAATTGTGAAAGTTTGAGAGATTTTTTATTTTTTTGTTTGCTTTCATTTTTTTAATGTATTGATTTTATGATTTGGCTTAAGCTCTTCGTGCTCCTAAGATATGAGCTTGCGTTAAACAAAAAAAACACAGACGTTTTTTGTTGTTATTTTAACTGTTTTCAAATAAGTTTAGAGAATTCTATTAGGTGTGCATATTGCTTACTCTTTTTTTGATCAAAGGTCCTGATCTCAAGTTATCCTGATCTGAAGTTCAGTATAAAAGAAATATTTCCAACTAGAGCACAGTTAAGTAATTGTGGCCCTAGCATATTTTATCTAATAAACTGTATTCATCAGTTTCAACTTAAATTATATTTCTGACATCTTTTTATTGAGGTCTTACTTTGAAAATCAGAATTCCTGGGATCGCAAAACTTTTTTTAGTTCATCGACTGATCTGAGTCAATGCACGATGAGCATTCGTGGTAATTGTCAGTACGTGCACGATGCTTAGAGGCAAGAATTGATAAGATATGCTGTTGGCACTCTAGGCGATTTGGGGCAGGGATAAACATTGAGGCTGGCAACATCTCTTTTAATTTTCAAGGCACGTATGATGAGAGATCTGTAAACAGATATATTAACTTAAAATCAGGACATAATGTGCTGAATTCTTTATACTCTTTGGATCAGAAGCAGGAGCAGGGAGGAAAAGGAAGGAGACATGTCATAGATCTAGGAAGCATAACTAAGAGTGAGCACTTTCTTCAGGCTCTGGGGCAGCTCCACGATGATAAATTTTCCCTAAACAATCTCATCGTAGTTCTTTGGAAAGGGTTGGACCTTGGCAGTAAAATAGAGGTGTAATCAGAACACATATGAGCCAGGAATTCTCCTAAGTGCACTCACTAAAAAGTATTGCAATTAGAGCAGGTGGCCCATGACTTTGTTTTTCAACAGCTCTCTCTTGGCAGAACTGGGTCAAGCTGGAATATATGCAATGATAAGTAAACTTGAAAAGATTGCAATAGAGTAGATCTAATTCTATTCGTAGGCAAAAGGAACTGCTTTCACAGGGTGTTGATTAGAAATCTATGATAAATTATAAAATCTGCATCAGATAATATGGATTAGTAGTGTTATCCATGTTAGCAGTTTACCAATAAAAATTTTATAGTGGACAAAATCAAACATTTTGTTTAAATAAAGAATGACTACAGACTATTGTTTAGTCTTTCCTAAAGAAGAAATAAAATTTTTCTGCTATTATTTGCTCATCACAGAGCTTTGCTGATTGCTAAATTGTATCGGTACGCTTTCTTCATAATATCTCAGGACATGTGGAAGGCAGTGTGCCCTAAAAGTTTTACTGTATAGAAGGAATATTCTTTCAGGAATAAATAAACTAAAGTAAAACTGTTGGTTTTCTCCCCAACCAGCCCCATGGAGAGCCATGTTCAGTCTTCTAACTACCAGAATTTTCCAAATCATTTTATTCTGAAACATTTGCTGTCTTTAATTTTTATGAATTCAAGAAATAATGAATACTAACTTTTGTTTCAAGTGGAACTAAATTTAGATTGACGTTTTTGGTCCTATTCAGCCCTCCTAAAGGCAGGGAAAACTTCTCTATTTTCCTTATGATGTTAAATAATTCATACCTCTTGTCTATGGAATCATTGAGGGAATCTGTCACTGTACCCAAAATTCTAAAGTTAATAGACATCTTTTTCAGGGCTTTCCAATCACCTTAATTCACTGATTATAAATCCTTCCTAAGCCTCCCATCATAAGAGTCTGTCTCAGTTCTTTGTCCCATTTAAAAGAAGAGCCTGCTCGTAACATTGGCCTAGCTAGAGTAATAATGGGGATTTACTCATTATTCTAAATATTTCTATTTAATTGCCTAAAAAAAAAAATCCTTCTTCTCTCAGAAATTATTCCCTTTATTAAGAAATAATGTAAAATTTTGACTGTAAAATTAATATGATTCAAAATAGAAAATTTGGCAAAGGAATATTAAAAAAAGGAAATTAAAAAAAAAATTATTCCACCTAGACACAAACTTTGAATTTGTATATTTGGTGTATATTTTTTGAGAAAAATG
>NW_007736281.1:23629-24463 GCF_000696425.1 Galeopterus variegatus | reverse complement strand
AAAAAAAAAACACAAATTTTATTGTATTACTACATTGTCTGAACAACTCCTAGGATATGAGGAAGACTGCAGGAGGTGTAGACTTTAAGTGGAAATAAACCAGCACATGCTTTGAAAACATGAGTTGCTCATTAGATTTCTATATAGCGATGCTGTCCACGGCTCTCAGTAATGGGCAGCGTAGATCATTTTTACAGCATGCTACTGGAATAAAATCACTTTGGAGAAGTTCAAGGCCTGACTTCTGGAGTATTCTATTGTTTAGAGGTAAAGTAGTTGAGAAAGATCTGACAAAGGGGATTGAGAAGAAGCAGCCCAAAAGATAGAAAGAGAGCCAAAAGAGTGATGTCCAGAGGTCAATGGCGAAATGCTTCAAAAAGGAGAAGGCATCAGCTGTGGCTGCTAATAAATAAAGCATGATGAGATCTAAGAATTGATAATTGGATTTAGCAATCTGATGGTTGGTGACCTTGGCGCTAATCATTATGGCAGAGTGATATATTGAAACATTGACTGGAGTGGGTTTAAGAGATCATGAAGAAGATTAGAGAAATGAGTATAAACCCTTTGAAAGAATATTGTTGTAAAGGTAAGCAGATAACTGGGGTGGTAGCTGGAGGGGGCTGTAGAGTCAAAAGAACTTTATTAAGATGGAAAATAGGCATGTTTGAATTCAGACAGGAACGATTCAACTGAGGGGGAGAAATTAGGATTCAGAAAATTAGGATTAAAAAAGGGAAAAATTGAACCTGCAAAATACCTTACACCCAAGTTGACTATTATTTCTTTACAGCCAATGATGTATTAATATCCATAGATAATCTAGAAGATTCT
>NW_007736281.1:18041-22871 GCF_000696425.1 Galeopterus variegatus | reverse complement strand
CTGAGGGGGAGAAATTAGGATTCAGAAAATTAGGATTAAAAAAGGGAAAAATTGAACCTGCAAAATACCTTACACCCAAGTTGACTATTATTTCTTTACAGCCAATGATGTATTAATATCCATAGATAATCTAGAAGATTCTGAAACTCTCTTAGAAGATATCTTACAAGACTTGTATTAGAGCAATTAATACTACTTATTGTATCTCACATGTATAAAATCATGTTGTGATTATGTAGTCATTTGAAATTGACTAACTCAGGGTTAATTTCTAAATAGCAGTAAAAAGAGAAAAAGCTTCATAAAGAGCAAACATTCTCATTTTTGAGAATTTAGTCTGTCAGTGCTGCCAAATTTTGCTCTGACACGTTCTATAAAGACAGACAATTCTAGCAGGCTTGAGCAGGTGTTATTTGTGAAATCTAGTGGGATTAATTCTTTGTAGTTTAACAAGCATGAGCCATTTTATGTACTAAGTCATCTCAATGTCAGATTCCTAAAGAATTATTTTGCTTAAATAAGCCATAATCTGTTGCTAAGAGAGATAAAATAATAATAATTATAGCAGAGAAGCATTGTAACCTTCTAATGAAGACCTTGTTGACATTTCAGCTTTTTCCATGAACTGAACTTGTCAAGTTTATATAGACAACATTTGCACTGATTTTATTTCACATGTGTTATATTGTAAAGCTTATGCTGTCTTTTTAAATAAAATGTAAAGAAGCATGTCAAATAATGTGAAAAATTCTGGAAGGAGGACGTGCTGGATACTCGAAGTATACGGCAGTTTTGACTGTCTCATTTTAGTGCTGTAAATCTCAGGACTTAAAAGGAAGACCTTTTATAATAGGATTTGAAACTATTTATTTTTTTCCAGTTTTAACTACTATTAAAGATTCAACGTGCTTAATTGAGAAATAAGCCACATAGTGCATCCTATAGCTTTAACTGAGCCTGCAGTATGCTCAGCACATTTCTCTTCTGGAAAATAAAGAAGTACAGGTACTGACTGTGATTAAACTGCAGACCGACAGACCTGCAGCCTTCAAGAACGTGTGATTGACCACCATTTACCTTTGGTGTATTACATACAGGATATGCTTCAAGTGTTGTTTAAACAAAGAGAAATTTCACAGTGCACAACAGTGTCATATTTAATACAAATCCTCTAGGGAAGAGGCTAAGCAATTGGATCACTATCAAGAACAGAATGTTTTAGCTCTGATGAATGTCCTAGCCAAGCACAGGGTTCCAAATGGAACTCAGTATTACTGATAACACCAACCAGTAGAGATGAAGTCTCTACCAAAAGCAGGACTTCGTTAGGTGAATAAATGAGAAATAGTTTTAAAGATTAAGAAATTTCATTTTGAAAGCCTTCTTAGTAATGGGCATAATGCAACTGATATTTTTCATACATTAATTACTCTCCTACGTGTGTTTGCTAAATAACTAAATGATCATATGACTTAAAATGCTATTGGTTATACTCTTGGCTCAATCCGAGGCTGTACTGTTTTCCTGTTAAATGCTATACAAATTGTTTATAACCACAATGCCATGCATGTTTTCCACTTATTTAAGTAATTGTTCTCACTTTGATTTTACCACAGTGTCTCATCTTTTCTGTTGATTTACAGTTGTCAGAGTTGAACTACAAAGGGGCTGGGAAACCATGAAAAATGAGAATACACATGCAATAAATATAAGACTGAAGTGATGCATCTGTTTTAGAGAGCTATTCTGACACTTGGCTGGTTTTATTTCCTGAGTAAATAACTATAATTTTCTTATTATAAACCTTACTGAACTCATGTTTAGGCAGCTAAGAATTCATATAGTTGCTCCACTAAGGGATGGTTTATTAACCATTTAATATCTCCTTTCTGTAGATCTTCAGGGCAATAGGAAAGGTTCCAACAATACACCTAGTGACATTATGTTCAAGTCTTAAAACTCAAGCCTGAAGCTAGTCAAAAGAGTTTGCTGATCTAACATTGTGAAAGCTTGTACTTGGCTGCTTGATTTTGAATTATATATGTCATTGAGAGGTAAATGAAAACAGGACGTTCTAAAAATGGCATATCACATATCCTTGTACACCTCCTATTCATGAATGCTGCCCAAAAAGGAGGACTGAGCTGGAATCAAAGCAATATATATTTTTTTCCTTTTTGTCTTTTTTCGTGTCTGGCAACGGATCGCAACCCTCAGTGTCGTGCCTGTACCGGACCGGACCAGCAACGGGATTGCAACCCTTGGCATCTTTTTTCGTGTCTGGCAACGGATCGCAACCCTCAGTGTCGTGCCTGTACCGGACCGGACCGGCAACGGGATTGCAACCCTTGGCATCACACCCGCACCTTGCTCAGCCAGTGAGCAGGAACTGGTCTGTATGTGGGATCCGAACCCTCGGCGGGAGCGCCGCCCCACTCCCAAGCAGCGCACTGTAGCAGTGCGCCACCGGGCCGGCCCAAAAGCAATATTTTTTAATGATCATTTTTTCATTTAAGAAAATGTGTAAGATATGCATGTGTACATTATATTTCAGTTAAGTTTGCTTTCACCTTAATTAGCAAGCAGATTTTGAACAAAATTATTAAGTACTTATTAAATATTTTTGTAATTATGACAAATTTCCTGTGTCACACAAATAGTATTCCAGCCTGGGCGTCCTTAATTTAAGCCCTCAATTAATGAATTATGTGTAGTAATAGCTCAACATTCTTTCTCATCAGGCTATTTCCCAACAATCCATATACTTTCTCAGAGGCTTATGCTGGGAGAGTCCCGCGATGCCAGTACTCAGCTTTTCTCCTTGTACTGTGGTCATTCCCACAGCGCACCACTGTTGGGCAATTGTCTTTTCCCCACAATCTGAAGTAGAAGTAAAGTTGGTTGACAATGGAACATCTGATTCAGAAATACACATATCCACTTCAGAAGACCAAAGTAAATAATGGGCCTTATATTGTCTAGTCTGCTTATTACACAACTTCGGAAGCAGTATGGGATATCATAGTAAAGGATCACAGTAACACGTGGCAGGCAAAGACTACTAATGTTTAACTAGCAATGAAATTACTATTTTAAAAGCTTCTAAATGTAGAAGTACTGTCATTTTATTAGACTATATACTGATTTTCCATTAACACCCTCTAAATTTTACCTCTTTTATTACTTTAGAAAATTGATGTTATACTTTGTGATTAATTTTACTGAAAATTCAAATAGGATGATTTTTACTCAATTTGAAATTCCTTCTCCTAAGAGCAATTACATATCAAATAGCTCTCTAGGGATAAAATAATCTATCAATTGAAATCTAATACTAAAGACTTTTGTGGAAAATTGTTTCATCTAGGTTAATTTTGTATGCTAAATTTACTTATCCTAAAAAATTCACAATTACATATTTATTGAACATATATCCATATATGTATTTATAGATTTAAGTGAAAATAAGTATATATGATTAACTTTATAAACAATTATAAATCAGAGCTGAATTTTAGTGACTGTTTGATTACCCTTCTGAGTCATCTTCTTAAATACCTCAAACTCTCATTTGCATTTATTTCATAGTTTCTTAATTATTCTATCCTAAATATAACCACAATGCCATGCATGTTTTCCACTTATTTAAGTAATTGTTCTCACTTTGATTTTACCACAGTGTCTCATCTTTTCTGTTGATTTACAGTTGTCAGAGTTGAACTACAAAGGGGCTGGGAAACCATGAAAAATGAGAATACACATGCAATAAATATAAGACTGAAGTGATGCATCTGTTTTAGAGAGCTATTCTGACACTTGGCTGGTTTTATTTCCTGAGTAAATAACTATAATTTTCTTATTATAAACCTTACTGAACTCATGTTTAGGCAGCTAAGAATTCGTATAGTTGCTCCACTAAGGGATGGTTTATTAACCATTTAATATCTCCTTTCTGTAGATCTTCAGGGCAATAGGAAAGGTTCCAACAATACACCTAGTGACATTATGTTCAAGTCTTAAAACTCAAGCCTGAAGCTAGTCAAAAGAGTTTGCTGATCTAACATTGTGAAAGCTTGTACTTGGCTGCTTGATTTTGAATTATATATGTCATTGAGAGGTAAATGAAAACAGGACGTTCTAAAAATGGCATATCACATATCCTTGTACACCTCCTATTCATGAATGCTGCCCAAAAAGGAGGACTGAGCTGGAATCAAAGCAATATATATTTTTTTCCTTTTTGTCTTTTTTCGTGTCTGGCAACGGATCGCAACCCTCAGTGTCGTGCCTGTACCGGACCGGACCGGCAACGGGATTGCAACCCTTGGCATCACACCCGCACCTTGCTCAGCCAGTGAGCAGGAACTGGTCTGTATGTGGGATCCGAACCCTCGGCGGGAGCGCCGCCCCACTCCCAAGCAGCGCACTGTAGCAGTGCGCCACCGGGCCGGCCCAAAAGCAATATTTTTTAATGATCATTTTTTCATTTAAGAAAATGTGTAAGATATGCATGTGTACATTATATTTCAGTTAAGTTTGCTTTCACCTTAATTAGCAAGCAGATTTTGAACAAAATTATTAAGTACTTATTAAATATTTTTGTAATTATGACAAATTTCCTGTGTCACACAAATAGTATTCCAGCCTGGGCGTCCTTAATTTAAGCCCTCAATTAATGAATTATGTGTAGTAATAGCTCAACATTCTTTCTCATCAGGCTATTTCCCAACAATCCATATACTTTCTCAGAGGCTTATGCTGGGAGAGTCCCGCGATGCCAGTACTCAGCTTTTCTCCTTGTACTGTGGTCATTCCCACAGCGCACCACTG
>NW_007736281.1:11496-17143 GCF_000696425.1 Galeopterus variegatus | reverse complement strand
GCTGCAAAAAATAAATAAATAAATAAAATAAAAAAGCCAATCAAATCTTTGGAGTTCGTTTTTTTGACCTTTTGTTCTTTAACAATCTCCTCCCCCTTTAGTTTGTCTTCATCAATAGACCCACATATAGCCCTCATTAAGCACTGATGGCTGAAAACCATTATAGCCACTTAAGGAGCGCTTTCTTTCTCTAATCCTTTGCCTTACTCCTCACTAGTACAGTACAGTATAGTGTTTAAGAGGACGAGTTCTAGAGTCCAGCAGGCTAGACTGAAATCCCAGCTCTACCACATATTAGTTTTGTGACCTGAATGGGTTTATTAATTTCTCTGTGCTTCCATTTCCTCATCTATAAAACGTGGATACAAATACTACCTGCTTCTTATGATTGTTGTGAAGATTTAAAAAAAATAATAATTTGCATTTCCCTAATAAATAATAGTGTTGCACTTCAAAAAAAAGAAAAGAAAGCTTTTATATATATATTGTTTACTTTTTGGCTCAGGCCAAACATCATATAATGTCCTACTATATTAAGCATGTGGCCAGATAATTTGTGACTTCTGCTAGACAATTAGCCAAAAGATTGAAGTGCATTTAGGAGAGAAATATAATCAACATTTTGATTTAAATAGACCAGTGATATTGACTGGAATGTATTTAGAGGAAAGAGATTTAACAGCAAGTAGACCGTATAGATACTATCTCAACCATTTGTGTGAGAGATAATAGGCTACAAATTAAGTCAATAGCTGAGTGATAGGGTAGAGAAAATGAATTCCACAAGAATTGAGAGGATTAAATTAGCTGGACTTGGTGGTGACTAAGCAAAGAGAGAAAGAGAAATCATGAATGAATCCTGGGTAACAGGCTTGAGTGATCATTAGAAAACAGAATCATTAACTAAGACCAGGGCTATATTTTGAGGAGGAGATTTGAGGACAGTTAGTTTAATTTAGACTGTATTGCGTTTGAAATGCCTGTGAGATGTGCACGTAGAGATATCCTTTTTGTGTATGAAATATCAATCAGGGTAATTGCTTTTTCTTCTTTTTGTTTCTATCCATTATTTATTTATTTTTTAATAATTAGCATGTATTAAATTTTTAATAAGACCAGAGAAAGAACAAAAATGCTTCTCCCTCACTCCACTACCCACCCACATAGTAGACTGTGAAATGAGTGACAGCTCACTGCCCCAGGATCCTGCTGACCCGTTGTCACTCCCGGTGCCCAGGTGTCCCACGCCTACTCAAACCTTTTTTATGAATGATCAGATTCAAGATCCACGGCCCAGCAGTCAGTCCTATTTCCATGCAGTTTCCAAGGCTCAGTAATCAGTAAATTCTGATTACTTTCATGCACTGAGAGGCTTTAGCTTCATTCTCCCGGTCTGGTCTGACCTGTTGCCTGGTCGATGTTTCCAGCTCCTTCTAGGTCTGCGGCCTCTTCATGAATTTATTCCCATATGTTCATTATCAGGTCATTCTCCCGGTCTGGTCTGACCTGTTGCCTGGTCGATGTTTCCAGCTCCTTCTAGGTCTGTGGCCTCTTCATGAATTTATTCCCATATGTTCATTATCAGGTCTCTCCTCTGGGGATTAGGGTTTTCTCTCATCTGCAAACACCTGTTAAGAAGTGAGAATTGAATATTTGCTCATATATCGATGTCTTGCTATTACTCCCTGCCTACTGTTTTACAAACCCCAATGTTGAGTATTTAGTATCTTTTATGTGTAACTTATTTCACTAATTATTTATTTTACTTGATTGAACCTTATTTCAGTTTGTTACTGCATCAAAATCAATGGGAAAAAAAATTGCAGTCTAGACTATAAATTTAGAGAAACTGTCCAATATTATTAGCATATGAGTTGTCCAGTAACTAAGATGATGCTGCTACATTGAGCAAAACCGGATTTCTTGATGAAGTCACACAGAGGAAGGAGTCAGATTCAATTAATTCTGGGAAAATGGTCATTCTTAAGAGAAAACTAGTGATCAATAGTGTCTCAGAAATACTAATTTCTCACTTCAATAAAAATAAGTGCATTTTCTGATACTTGGAAAAGCACAAAGTAGAGGAAACAAAATAAGGGATTCAGAAGAATATGAATATCACTATCTAGGGATATATTGGTGAAAAGTGTTAAAGGAAAATGATAGTTATTTGCATTTTAGGCTTGTGACACTTTGGCTAAGATGTTATACAGTAGGTATATTAACCTCAAAACTTTGGAAGGAATGATCTAGATTCTCCCTTTAATTTACATATCACTCTATCCCACCTGTCACTACACACAGAGTAAAGCATTTTTCTGTGATGCTGATGCATAATAATTACCAAAAAACTTGACCCTAGAGTGCTAGTGCCCTGGGCTGCTGTAGAGGTCTGTGCAGGTTATGCCCTTCTCAAGTCTAGAGGTGCCATTCACCTGCCCTAGAGGTGAGCAGTCACCAACCTGCCCACCCAGCATTGCCAGTGCGAATCAACCCACACTTTTAAGATACAAAATTAAACTCTCAAATTCTACTATAGAGCTTTCATTGTTAGTCTCTGAGGATATAATCCATCATTGTAATGTAGTAAGAAACATTGCAAATAGTTGCTTAGGCCAGATGAGCTGACAATAGTCTTTCTTATTTTCCTACTCCCAACTTCTACTTCCTCAGTGTCATCATTTTTATTCTGTTCTCGTATGTTTCAATTAGCAGTAACAAGAGCTTTGAAAGAGAAAAGCTTTAGGCTTCCTCCTAAAACTGCCTCTCCATCTCACAGGAAACACTTCCAGCTAATGGTTCCTCTCGATGTCAGAACAAAGACAGCCTCACTCCTCAGGCTGCCCTGCTCTCAAGGGTATTTCAGTAGGTTCTGTCTGGCTGGAAGGCAGCACCCGCCATCTGACCTTTGTACTCCACATCTACACAGGCTAGATTGAGAAACAGAGTTAAGCAGACCTGACCACTGGATCAGGAGAAGGAAGAGAAAGAGATGAAAAACATCCAAATCCCAAACCCTGTTTGGTTTGGCCTCCAGATATGGCATCTCAGCAACAGGAAATGTCAGCTTATTAAAGCCTTCGCATGGCATCATCAGATGACAGCCATCAGCCCCCTTGGCAAGATTCCCAAGATCACACTGAGGGGAGAAAAACAATATGAACCAATATGAATGTCTAGATTTCCCTTCTAAGACAGTAGAGTTTACTACGCTGGCTGATTTGGCAAGTTAACAGAATTAATTTGATTGCCTTGGCAAGGATAAGAGGATACAAAAGATCTCCCAGCTCTGATGCCAGCTTTGAATTCCAGTGATTATAGTGTATCCTGTTGACCTGATGTCATCGAGGAGATGGGGGCAGCTTGGGTTGGGGATTGCAAAAACACCACCAAAAGTAATCACTGCTGATTGGCATTGGCCATTTGTAGGTGGAAGGGAAAAGTGATTCCTGTTAGAGCCAGGAGCCACCCCCAGGCCTGTGGCTTTTTGGGTCGAGTTTCCAAGAAGATTCATTTGTCATGCTTGTCATACTTGTGAATATGCCGCTTGTGTTATCATCTTCAGCAGTGGATCAATTTGCTCTAAAAACTTCTGGTTAAAAGCCTTTCCTGTGAGTGGATAGATCCTATTTATCTAAAGCTCAGAGTCTGTTGAAGTATTTGTCACATTAACAGAACTTTAGTTTCTTCTTTCTTGGGGGAAGGAGAAGATCACTCATCTCTGGTGCTAATTACATGACACCCAGGCTTTCATTCCCTGGGAAGGAACAGTACATTGAAGGAATGACACATTTGGAAGCTGCAAAAACCTCTCTGTTGACTAGTCAATTTGCTTTTGTTTCCCTTGGCGCATTGGTCAGCAGCTTTGCTAACCATTTTCCACAGCCTCTGAAGTCTTGTTGCTATTGAAACCCAGCACTAAACATGAAATGAAGGAGCAAATAGAAATCAATACAGTCTGTCTTCAATAAGATTTTTATGATATTCACTGCCTGAACAACTTCCTCAGTCATTGCAAAATTCATGGCACCAAGGCAGCAGACACACAGATTCATTCACCACTGAGGAACCTGCCATCGCCTCCGACATCCCTGCCAGCCCCTTTATTCCTCTTGGCATCTGTCCCTTTTAATTATACACCACCTCTGGGAAGACAGGCCAGGAAGATTCAGGCATCCAGCCATCGCCTCCGACATCCCTGCCAGCCCCTTTATTCCTCTTGGCATCTGTCCCTTTTAATTACACCACCTCTGGGAAGACAGGCCAGGAAGATTCAGGCATCCATAAAGTCCATAGGGATCTGCTTGAGGCGGGTGGTGGGAAAGGGCAGGTGTCTGTGACTAAGCTGCAATGTGTGTCCTCAGTTCTCTCCCAGGTGCATGCAGAGCTTTCTCTTACATACTGAGCTGTAGTGAATGGTGGTCCACTTGTGAATTTGTCAAAGAGGTGAAGTTCTGTAGAGCTTGGCAACCTAGATTCTAGACTATACTTGAAAAGATGGTCTTCGCCTCCAAGGGAAATATATCTCCTTTGTTTTACACATGCCCACCTGTCCAGGGTTACTTTCTCAGTGCTATAACAATGGCTACCATTGTAGCTTTGTTCAGATACTCAGTACTTCACATTTGTTTATATGAAATTGGTAAGTTAAGAATTTAGGATATATCAAAATGGGTGATTTACTTAATGCTATGAGTCATATTAATTGTTGTTCATTCAGCCAACAGTATTTTTGCAACTCATGCTATAAGTGCAAGTCACTATGCACAGTAGAAAGGAAGATAAGTTAAGAAGTGCCTGAGTAACTTTCCAGGCACTATTCAAGAAAAATAAATATATTTTTTCTTAATAGGCCAAATTACTGAAGATTAAAACTGAATTTATTTTTTATTTGGTGGAATTCATACATTGGCACATGTATGAAGACTCTTAGCTGTGAATAACAGAAACAATCTAAAGCCATTATTCAAACACCGTACTTCTTTTTTAGTGCTAGGAGTTTAAGGTACAGAAGCTCAGCCTTGATGGTGGAAGGCACATTTTGAAAATCCCAGACCATTGGATCAGTATTCCTGATCTGTCTTTTTGCCTCAGTCTCTAATATAGCTTCGCATGGTCTCATTACTGATGCTATCTTTATTAAAATTTTGATCTTTTTCATTATGGATTTTTCGCCTTAATGTTTTTTTTTTAAATTATTGCATTAAAATGTTTTCGATCTTGAGAATTGAATGTCAATAGCTGTGCAGAGTGTGTAATAATAATATAATGATAATTATCATGTTCATCATTACAAAACATAATCATTCCTTATGTACATTAAAAATTTTCTCTCTAGCTCCCTCCCTCTCTCCCTTCGTAATAACTTCGTATAGCATACATTATACGAAGTTATACGACTCTTGTTGAAATCCAGTGCCCAATTTAGTATACAAATTCCTACCAGCATCTCTGGCCAACAGAAAACACCCACGCCCATCCAGGTCTAGCTACAGTCAGTTTCCAAATGCCCTGAGGGCTAATTACAAAGTGAAATCTAAGAGAAAAGAGCTTATACATCCAAAATAACTGCCAGATTTTATAAATGTGTGTGTGTGAGAGAGAGAGAGAGAAAGAGTGTGTGTGTGTGTGTGTGTGTGTGTGTGTG
>NW_007736281.1:9711-10395 GCF_000696425.1 Galeopterus variegatus | reverse complement strand
GTGTGTGTGTGTGTGTGTGTGTGTGTGTGTGCGTGTGTGTGTGTGCATAAACTCTGGAAGATACGTGTAGGAATACATTCTTAAGGAATTAGACCAAATAGGGAAGGATATAATTTCAGACCCATCTGAGTTTATCAATACATGTGTGCATTTACCAGAGAGTCTACATTTGTGTGTGAGCTCAAGCATCTAGGAGTGGTTCTAATTTGTTTGGCTGGCTGTTTTTAATAAAACCTGGACTCAACAGTGGTCTTCACTAGAAAAAGTGGAGATATCAAAAATTCCTTGGAATGGTGTGAGAAAAGAATCCAGACATTTAGAGAATTCTACCCATTGGAGTATATCACATGTAATCCACCCACCAACCTCTAACATTTCCCCTCAAGAAGGCTCTGAAGATTGTCCTTCAGGATATTAAGGAATATATTTTTAAGAGACATATTATTGTTTTAGATAGATAGATAGATAGACAGATAGCTGGATAGATAGATTTCTGTGTTATGTGGATATTTTTAATACAGACAAATAGAATTATTATTTTCTGAAGAATGTTCTTGGTGCAAAAACTACATTTAACTTATATCAGAAAACTAGACACAACTATCATATGGCAGGATTTGTCCCAGTTTACAATTCAGTGAAGAAAATGGTCAATGTGAAAAATTAATTCTAGCATTTTTTTTT
>NW_007736281.1:0-8801 GCF_000696425.1 Galeopterus variegatus | reverse complement strand
GGCAATGGGATCGCAACCCTCGGTGTCGCGCCTGCACCTCGCTCAGCCAGTGAGTGGGAACCAATCTGTATGTGGGATCCGAACCCTTGGTGGGAGCGCCACCACGCTCCCAAGTGGCACACTGTAGCAGTGCTCCACCGGGCTGGCCCAATTTATTTTTATTTTGCAAAATATTATAAGTCAGAGGGATTCCCATTGCAATGATTCCTACAATCTTAGAACGAATAGCTAGCTGGCCAAATAACCAGCTTTCAATACTAAGAAAACATTATCTGCTTTACAAGGCAGATGTTTAAATGGTAAAATAAGAACAAGAAACAAGTTCTAAATGAACTTGTTGGAGCAGTAAAAAATTTAAGTAAAAAATCAGTTTTCTGATAGACATACATGTCTTGAATCTGTCTCAGATCATTTAAGACTTCTCACTTCTGCTCTGATTGTTTCAAGAGTTCACCATTGGGATGTGCTGTTAACACATCGATACACCAGACCTCACTACTTCAAAAGCTGGGGAAGGGCTCTCAAGTCACGCATGGGTCACCTGGATCTAAAGTCCTCATCCCCTTAAAGGCTCTTCCCATAATTTTGAATCACTGGGCTTACTTTGTTTTATACCTTTTCATTTTTTCTAATGCATCACCAAATTTCTCCTATTGTTTGTAATAGTATTTTTTCAAATCTGCAGGTTTTCTAATTCTGCAGGTATAATCACTACCCCATCTGCCATTATTTCACTTTTCCCTTGACCATCAAAGTAGATTCCTACATAGTATGTTGTCCTCATTCTTTCCCTGCCTATTCAGAATTTTCTCGAAAAATATGTCCCATCATTACATCCTTGCAATTTAGCTACCGTGGTACCCTACTGCCAGGCAATTAAATTAAACTCCTCTGCTCGATCTCAAGGAAATTCAACAACATGTTGTCTTTATTCTTTAATATGGCTTCTTGCTTTGATCAAGAAAATGTGTCTTTCATCTCTTAAAATACTTATGAGTTTTGAGTGTTCACTTTCCGTACCTGAAACAGTGCTTTTTTTTTATTTGAATCTACATGTATCCTTTTCCTTTTTCTGAGTCCACGTAGCTGTTCTCTGTCCCCTGATGTGTACAGCTTGCACTTGAGCTCATGATACACCATGATGGAAGCATTCTTGGGTCTTTTCTATATGTGTGCCTGCTATGTCTTTCACATAAGATTGTCCCTTTCCTACGAATAGATGTCTACTAGTTATTTTTAACACTCTCATTTTGTTTAAAATATAAAAATTAAACTTCACTATGCTGCCTTAGAAATCATTATATCTAGTATTTAATGTAAGTCCCATTTATCCCAGAGAGTTAAATGAATGAGCTTCAGAATATCAATGGCATCCCCTCCCCAGCAAAAATGTTAAGAATCACTAATTTATTGTAACAATAATAACTTTACAGGTGGAAAAACTGAAATCCAACATCAGAAAACTAACTTGCTTAGAGAGAATAGACTTTTTAAAACCCATTTCTTTCAATTTCTCAACTCAATTTCACATACTCTCGGGGTTATAAAATTCCACAAAAGGTCTTCAAAATCCATTACCCTGCCTGCAGGCAGAATTTGTCATAAAGATCCCAGCAGATGCAACCCATAATACTATTAAAGATCTCCTGGGAAAGGAATTTCATAATTTCCTTCACATTGCTTTCACGCAAGTGTAAAACCAGCCTCTGACAGCAAACACTACATTATATTACTTCTCTTTCTTATATCCTGAAACACACACACACACACACACACACACACACACACACACACTCTAGGGCCTTCTGTGTAAGAGGAGATCAAATAAAAGTGTAATTTACCTTACTTATACTCTCTACCAAATATTATTTCAGTTGAGATTTATTTGAATATGAAAATTAAATAAAAACAATACCAAGTTAGTTTTTGTTTTTGTTACATAAAATCTCAGATGGATAAACTCACAGTCATCCATACACCCTTAAGTCAAAGAAAGAACAGTTTGTGTTGTTAACATGTCATGTTTATTCTTTCTTTGTGGGGTTGGATTTGGTAATGAAAATCCCTGCCCTGCCCAATGCTCAGGGAGAAATAGTAGGGAAGTTTCTGGGCATCCCTAAACCATCTCAGGACTACAGAGAACCTCTCATGGAATGGTTGGGGATGAAAAATGATTTTTCTTTCTCTTAAGTTCAATGCCTTCCCTAGTATCCAGGAACCTCTACCCTTCCCTCACAGTCCCTCAGGCAGTTTGCTCTTCCTCTGCAGTAAAGGTTAGGATTTTGAGTGATTTGTACTTCCTAGGTTCAAGCGAAACTATTTCAAATCATTCCCATTTTCATCTCCAAATGTCTGGAGCACTGGGAAACAACAGAAAAGATTGGAATTGAAGGATAAGATTCCACACTCCCAATAGCGTGATTCCTTAAAATAATGTTCTAGAACATAGATGGCTATTTGCAGGTTCGTTTGTGGATAGAATCAAAGGGGCTTAATCTGAAAGTAGCAAGCCATTTTTGGTTTTCTTCGGGCTGAATTATTATTGATGTTGGAAGAGGGGGAATGAGCTGATCAAACAAGTGTGACCTCGATGCACAGGGCCAAAGTGAAAAAATAAACTTGAGAAATAAAGGCTGAGGACGATGGATCAAACAAAGCATAGCTACTGCTTGGAAACAATCCAGATAACTGTCTGAGAATTAGAGTTCAAAAGGTGAATTCAAGCTTGACGTGCAGCAGCTTTGGGAAAGGGATGTGGAGCAAGCTGACAGCATCACTGTCAGAGAGAATGGCTTGAATGTGGATATGGACCAAGAAGTTGAATAAGAGAGTTGGCATGGATAGATGGTTGAACATAAAATCAAGTTCCCCTTCAGGAGGTTTCACATGCAAGGAAAAAGGTGTGCAAGTGAAAATAAAGCAAGCTTGTTTCCACAGGAAACTTCTTTGAGAGTGCTGCCTGCCTGCCTTCCCGAGGTCCTGACTTCCCTAGGAGATTGTTCAAAGTCTGAATTGTTGTATTTTACAAGATTGTCTGTACTCTGAAACACCATGATTGAGTGCTACCCAAGCACTGAAGAGTGGGAAGTCCGATATTCCTGCTCTTTTCCCAGGATTCTTTCTCTGTAGGGAGTGCAAAAATAGCCATTTTCCTTTTTCAGTGACACTATGGTGCTGTGAACTTGTTGGCTGGACACTTATGATATAAGAACCATACTGTTTTTGGCCAAATGCTATTCTCATCATTTCAAAGTGTTTTTTGAATAGGGCTTGATCTGAAAAAGGAGTCTCGGTATAAAGAGGCAGTCTGAGGTTAGACCACCCTTTCTAGTCTTTTTGTGCAAGGGGTGAGAAGTCTTTTCCTAAAAGAAAGTCAAAAGGCATTATTGTTTATTTCTCAAGCATCAGTCCCATGCCAATTTGTATAGAAAGTTGGTAGCAAAAGAGGAGTGTAAGGGTGGGGAAAGGAAGGAAGGGAACAATGCTTTACATGGTGGTAAAGATATAGATGCACCAGAACAGAAAGGCAATGATTTCTCTGGGGCTTGAAAGATAAAGATTGGTTTTTAACATTAAAGCATTACTTGTTTTTCAAATTTCTCAGAATATTTTCTGTAGTCTTTATTGCTCCACATGCATCATTTCTCTCAATGTAAAATCCCAAGATTTTCTATTTGAATATTAGTAGTCTATATAGCATACACCAGGTCAATATAACTTAGAACTTACAACCATGCTCCCTAATGAAATTGGCTTCCCTAAGCCATTTGAAAGTTCAGCAGAAAGAAAATAATTTGATAAATCTTTACACACGGTGAAACTTTTTATACTTCATTACAGTTCAGGCACTAATATAAAAATTAGAATATGTTTGAATAAATTAGAATATAAATTATCTGCTATTTTATTTTGCTACTTATACATCGAAGGTGAATTGAATTATTACTATATAATAAAACATACATTTCCAAATGAAGCTTTACTTGTAAGTTAGACATTTACCTTTCTAAATATGTTTTTGATTTCCTGCCTTTAAAAATAATGACTGTGATTTAAAACAAATGAAGTTTATTAGCCTTCAATTTAATAAATTAAAGAAAAATTTAAATCTTCAATATGAAACAATGGTCCAAAAGTTAAAATGAGGAAAGGTGAAGAAAGAGAGTGATTTAGAATGATGTTTAAAAGACAAATATAGTAAAAAGAAAAGAAGCGATATTTTCACGGCTTTACTAAGCAAAACTCATGCTCCTATAATTACAATTATAGAAAAGAGTTATTACAAAAAAATAATTAACAAGATAGACACAAAAATATGAAACTAATAACTTAGGAGCTTCTGAGTAATCTTACAACTAAACAAGAGTGATAAGGGTACTTTTTATATCTTAAAAGATAAAAATAGGAAAATGACATACATGCAAAATGGCTCTATCATATTGCTTTTTGTTTAATGGCCTAGAGATAAGCAACCATAATCTTAAAAATCCTGAATTAAAGCTTGACAAACCCCAAATCATTCATTGTTTTCTACATAGATTTTTCCTTTAAAATTGGTGTAATCAAAAATTCTATTTCAGGCCACAAGTGTATTCCCCACACGACCTAAGTGACAAAGTTTAAAGAGAAAGAGACAAGTGCTTCAGCTTGCATTAACACTAAATTCATATGAGTCATTCACACGTGGGAAAACATTCATCAAGGATGTCAGAAGGATTACCACAGGTGGCTCCCATCAGACATCTTACTCCAAATTGTAATTGGTGTGCCAATTGAAGTTTTAATTTCATCAGATAGCTATTATACGCCAAGAATCACTGACTAGGAAATGACTTACTATCTAATTAACTCAAAAAGGCATAAGCCATAAATGTACATTTGTGTATTAATTAACACATGAAGTGTGACAGGAATCTCTGCATGTTTTATATTAACATTTACCAAGATAACCTGTAGGAAATTATTTTAATGGACATGGATTAATAGCGTTTACAACGTAATCCTCAATGAAGCAGCTCAAACAAAAGCCAGTGACTTAACCATCTTTAACATTTTTTAAATAGGAAATTATTTTGATGGACATGGATTAATAGCGTTTACAACATAATCCTCAATGAAGCAGCTCAAACAAAAGCCAGTGACTTAACCATCTTTAACATTTTTTAATTACTGTTTTTGAATTTAAAGAAAAAGAAAGATTATTTAAAGTTATGATTATGGTTTTTGCTAATGATATTTTTCTCTCTTTTTAATTTCTAGGAGCCGTGAAATGTGAGAATCTTTTTTTAATTGAAAAATAATTGATTAACCATATTTATGGGATACAGAATTGAATGTCAATAGCTGTGCAGAGTGTGTAATAATAATATAATGATAATTATCATGTTCATCATTACAAAACATAATCATTCCTTATGTACATTAAAAATTTTCTCTCTAGCTCCCTCCCTCTCTCCCTTCCCCACCTCTGCCAACCACAGCTCTGTTCTCTCCTTCTGAAAATTCAGTGCATTATTCCTCCTCCCTTCCTCCTTTCCTTCCTTTCTTCCTTCCTTTTTCTTTCTTTCTTGCTTTTTCTTCCNTCCTCCCTTCCTCCTTTCCTTCCTTTCTTCCTTCCTTTTTCTTTCTTTCTTGCTTTTTCTTCCTTCCTTTCATTCTTTCTTTTTCTCTTTTCTTTCTTTTGCTCCCACTTATGAATGAGGATATGTGGTATTTCTCTTTCTTTGTCTAGCTTTTTTCACTAACATAATTTTCTGCAAGCTCATCCATGTACCTGTGAATGGCAGAGTTTCATTCTTTTTTATGGCTGAGTAGTATTCCATTATGTACAATGACCACATTTTCCTTTTCCAGTTGTCCACTGAAGGACATTTAGTTTGATTCCATATCTTGGCTATTGTAAATAGAGCTGTGATAAACATGGGAGCCCAGGTGTCCCTTTGACATGATGATTTCCATTCCTTTGGGTATAACCAGCAGCAGGATTGCTGGATCATATGGCAGTTCTATCTGTAGTTGTTTGAGAAATCTCCGTTTTATTTTCCATAGTAGTCGCACTAATTTACATCCCAGCAACAACATATAAGATTCCCCTTTCTCTACATTCTCTCCAGCAATTCTTATCCTCTGTCTTTTTGTTCTGAAAAAATAAAAAGTCATTTATTTTGGTCAAAATCATCAATTTTTAATGAATATATTATGAGTGACAACTGTGTGCCTAGAATCAGAACAGTACTTAGAGAAATAAAAGTATAACAGCAGCCCAGCACCTGGTCCCAACTTTTATATCTTAAAAGATAAAAATAGGAAAATGACATACATGCAAAATGGCTCTATCATATTGCTTTTTGTTTAATGGCCTAGAGATAAGCAACCATAATCTTAAAAATCCTGAATTAAAGCTTGACAAACCCCAAATCATTCATTGTTTTCTACATAGATTTTTCCTTTAAAATTGGTGTAATCAAAAATTCTATTTCAGGCCACAAGTGTATTCCCCACACCACCTAAGTGACAAAGTTTAAAGAGAAAGAGACAAGTGCTTCAGCTTGCATTAACACTAAATTCATATGAGTCATTCACACGTGGGAAAACATTCATCAAGGATGTCAGAAGGATTACCACAGGTGGCTCCCATCAGACATCTTACTCCAAATTGTAATTGGTGTGCCAATTGAAGTTTTAATTTCATCAGATAGCTATTATACGCCAAGAATCACTGACTAGGAAATGACTTACTATCTAATTAACTCAAAAAGGCATAAGCCATAAATGTACATTTGTGTATTAATTAACACATGAAGTGTGACAGGAATCTCTGCATGTTTTATATTAACATTTACCAAGATAACCTATAGGAAATTATTTTGATGGACATGGATTAATAGCGTTTACAACATAATCCTCAATGAAGCAGCTCAAACAAAAGCCAGTGACTTAACCATCTTTAACATTTTTTAATTACTGTTTTTGAATTTAAAGAAAAAAGGTCATGCTTAAAGGAAAAAAAGCAAACACTGGTATCCATCCCGTGTGTGTGTGTGTGTGTGTGTGTGTGTGTGTGTGTGTGTTATATATATATAGGTATATATATATAGAGAGAGAGAGAGAGAGAGAGAAGAGAATAGCTAATTATGTATGTTAAGTGAATGCTAATTATGTCGAGGGCTCTTTTAAGCACTTTACCTTTATTATTTCATTTAATCTCTACAAAACTTTATGAAGCAAGCAGTACTGGCAATCTGATTTTAGGTCTGAGGAAACAAAGTGCAAAAGGATTAAGCAGCAGGTCCAGGTTACACAGTAGAAGCCTAAGCCAGCATATGTACCCCAGCAGCTTAAGTCTTTCAAATAACATGATACTGCAGGAGCACGTGGCATGGCCTGAGGGTGTGAGCTCTGGATCAAGGCTCTCTGGGTTTAAGTCTCTGCCCCACTGTTTACTTGCCTTGAGTCTTGGAACTAGACACTCAAAAGCTCTGAGCCACAGTTTCTTTGTCTATAAAGTGGGAAAAAAAATGATAGCTAACTCACTAGATTGTTAAGTGAATTATATATAAAATAATAAAACAATACCTGGCTCATACTAAATATTTGGAATATATTAATAGTAGTGGTGGTCATAGTGCTATACTAAATCTTTGGGAAAGAATTAAATGTTCCAGGAATGAAGGGATTCATTGAAAATGGAGTGCTGTTCCTAAGGTGAGCAATGTTTCTGCAGTTTACCGCACCCCAGAGCTTGTGCTATTGTTTCTAATTGCAAATCTGTCTATCTAAATTTACAGAATATTCACTAACTAGGTGCTACAGCGAACTCTGCCATTTAGTGAGCTTGACTGTCTTCATTTAGACCTAGTGGTAGGCACTGTCCTCATTACCTTTAGCGAAGCTCCACATTAGTCTGCTACCCTTGCTACTACCAGATGACAAACACAATGCTTTGGGGAAACTTTCTACTTCATGTTTCCACCCAACAGCAGTTACGACTTCTATTTTATTCTGTTGTATAGAATTGATATAGAAACTATACCAAGTCCCTATGGTACTGTTCATTCCAATATTCACACATAGGGCCAGAGCTGTTCTTTTATGGTGGATTCTCTTTCAAAGTCCCCCAAATCAGGCTTTCATGTTCATTTAGCAGCAACTCTGATTTTCAAAGTCCTACTGTTTTTTTAAAAATTACTTTTCATGCCCTTATATTTTCTCTTACTTGCATCTCTTTCTTCTTTCCTTCACCCTTGTTTCTTACTGATAATAAGGTTTAGATATGTGTGAATGTAAAGATTGTATTTTTCCATTATAACTCCTATTACACACACACACACACAGAGAGAGAGAGAGAGAGAGAGAGAGAGAGAGATGGATAGCAAATTTCTGATCTAGACCCTATCATTTTCAAATGTTAATGATAAGTTAGAAGGCAATGAATATAGAAGAGTAAGCTATCACATAAAGTAGCTAAATCTGAACAAAGCAGAGTGAAATATCAACAGGTTTTCAAACATAATTTCAATTTTTAAAATAAAGCTTAAAAACTAAACATGAATGTAATATAAACATCCTCCTTCAACTTCTCATATTCTGTTAATTTTAAATTTTTTTCAAAATAAAACAACAAAAGTTGCTAAAATGATTATGCTAACAAAGTATCTTTATTAGGACAATCAAAGGTAAATGTCCTTTGAAAAACTTACATGTCAGAAAAAATGCCATTTGTTTTGTTTTGTTGTGTTTCTGGCAACTGGCCACTACAGGGATCCCTTGACCTTGGTGTTGTAACATCTCACTCTGACCAA
>NW_007736280.1:57458-66498 GCF_000696425.1 Galeopterus variegatus | reverse complement strand
GTTGAATATACTAATTATCCTGATTTGAACATCACACATTGCACACAGGTATTGATATTCAGTGCTGTGCCCCGCAGATATGTGCAATCAACTATGTTCCAATAAAAATAAATTAATTTAAAAAATTAAAAAGTAAAATTTAAATTAAAAAAAATAATATGTAAAAAGAGAAAAAGAAGCAGCAGCATATGCAAACTGTTCCAGCGGCAGAGGTTTGGATTTGGATTTCAGCTACTTCTCCTATACCTCAGCACAGAAATAACTACATGAAAAGGGTTACAGTTGTAAACAATTAATAAATGTCTACTGAATAAATAATAAACACATTGTCATTTTCTCTAAAAAAAAAAAAAAAGAGAGAGAAAAGAAAATAAAAGAGAAAGAAAAAGAAAATCATCCAGGGATTTCTCTAATTAATAAATGTCTACTGAATAAATAATAAACACATTGTCATTTTCTCTAAAAAAAAAAAAAGAGAGAGAAAAGAAAATAAAAGAGAAAGAAAAAGAAAAAGAAAATCATCCAGGGATTTCTCTGTGTACTTGAAAAAAAATAGGTTACTATCTGCAATATACAGAATAAAGGCTCAACGAAGATGTCCACATCTTAATCCCCAGAACCTAAGAATATGTTACCTTACATGGCAAAACAAAAACAAAAACAAAACAACTCAGCATATATAATTAAGTTTAGGGTGTTGGGATGGGAAGATTACCCTGGATTATTCTGGAAGGCTCAGTGTAATTAAAAGGGTCCTTATATGAGGGAGGCAGGAGGGTCAGAGTCAGAGAGGGAGAGGTGACAGTGGAAGCAGAAGCTGAAGTGACACAGAACCGTGAACTAAAGAATGTGGGCAACCTCTACAACCAGGAAAAGGACAGGAAACTGATTTTGCCCTAGAACCTGGAGAAGGAGACAGCTTGGTAATAACAAGGATCTTAAGCCCAGCTCTAGCTCTATTAAGTCACATTATCTGGATTTATGCCCAGACGTGTGTGCTTTTTAAAGCTGTCCCAGGTTATTCTGATACAGCCAGCCTCTACTAGCCTATGCACAGCAGGCTGAAAAATACTGAATCTAAACTGACAAATCACTCACCATGACCACTATTACATTCAGAAATTTTAATGTCTTTTATCACATAAAAAAAGATATTTTTTATGATTACTCAGTGTCATAAGGACACCTAAAGGGATTACGATCTCATCGCACCTTGAATAACAATAACAGTTTTCATTTATTGAACATGTCCTAAGATAATCAAGGCACTAATATTTTCATGCATTATCTTATTTAATCTCAAAGCAACCCTATAAAATAATGATTAATGTTATCATTTACAGTAGAAAACAAATATCCAGAAAAGTTATGTGTAACTAGATGGAAAGGGTAAATTAATGGTTAACATGTTAATCAGAGCTGCTGTTTTGGGTGTGGCTGGGGAGGCACGAACTGGACCTCAAACCCATTCTGCTTATTCTTACCAAGGCACAGATGTGAGGCTTCCCTTCCACATAATCTGTCCTCCTATAGGTGTACAGGAGACCTCTAATTATCTCAGCAGAGCCTTAGAATATACCTGACCAGCAAACATTATTTCCACACGGGGCAAATTGGATAAGGCTGAGCAAAATTTAGGTCCCAAAGAGGTATCACTCCTATTAGATGATGAGCAGCACTCTGCTGGTGCAGTCAGTGGGAGGCTTTTATGGACATAACGAGGACAGCTAACATAAACCTATGGAATGGATGATTTATGACACTGGCCCAAATGCCTAATGTGATCTCACGATCTGCATTAATGACTTGACTCCCAGCTTGTGATAGAAGGTGTTCCCCTCCTAGCAGTTGATGAGTCCTAGTGCTGATTTCACATCTATTCCTCTGGTTCTTCCAAGCATGTGAGTCTGAGGCATTTGGGGCTTCACCCATCTCTTCCTTTAATGCTATCTTTCCTCCATACCTTAATCTCTAGCCCGTAGAATTTTTATTCGATCTTAGAGGGCTGTATTGTGTGACTCCTACTCTATCTTTCCAAATCTATTATTTTAGCATATATGCTATGTTCTACTTCCAAATTTTCTGGCCTTTGATTCTAAAATCCAGACTTTGGGTATAAATACTCTTTTTTCTCAAAATATTCTTTCATCCCTGAGTTTCAAAATCCTGACAATATAAGCTGGCAGTAGAAGCATGAGGTGAAGGATGTGTGGAAGAGGAACAATAGAGCCAAATATACAATATTGCAAAATATTATTATTCTTTATAATCATAATTCCCAGGGGCATATAGGCAATAAGGAATGAAGCCAGGAATCATGTCCACATCTCCTTGATCTGATCCATTATTAGACATCTCTGACTAGTAAACCCGACTCTAAATCCCAGCAAATTCTACCCATAGGTCATAGTTCTGGGCCTGTGAAGAAGCTGTATCCCTTCTTTTCCAAGAAAGTCATTCATATACTTGAAGAGAATTATTTGGGCACTTTAGCCATCTCTGGGCTAAGTATCACCCAGCTCCTCTACTCTTCTTCATGGACATGATGTCCACCTTTTCGTTATCCTGGATCTTCTTTTGGATGTGCACAAGTTTTTGTACATCCCCATGACTTGTGACTTTCCCAAGTAAACATCATCATTTCAACCGGGGAGGCCCAACGTCAATTACAGAAAATTTTCCAATCTTGTTCCTACCACCACGCTCCTAAATCAGAGGATGATCATACCATGGAGGACATGTTCAGATTTCTACTGAAACTGTCTATGAGATTTTCAAGCTCAGAGAAGATATTTGGGATCAATTTAGGGTATGCCTCAACCTCTCCCAGGAGCCCAAAGAGCCCTCATAAGGCCAGAACATAGCAAGACCCTCATAAAGACTAGAAAAACGGTTTTGAATGTGTTGTGTAATAATAGGTCAATCAATAGAGAGAGACTCTAAAGTCACCACAAGTAGGTCTTACTACCAAAACCCCAGACTGGAGGACAGTAAGGAGTTGGATGGGCATGTTTCCAAAACAATGGGTACCAAAAACATTTTAGGAGCCCTTGAACAATCAATTTACAATGATTTTATTTTTCCCAGTTGTTAAACAATAGGGTTGGACTAGAATGATTTCCTAAGGTATTTGCTTGATCATTTCAATTTGAAAAACATTTCTGTACATGAACATCAAACATATGGACGTTTTATTTATTTATAAATGATTATATACATATGTATGTATGTATATGATTATACATATATGATTATATGATTATATATATATATATGGCCCACAAAGTCTAAAACTATCTGTCCCTTTACAGAAAAAGTTTGCCTGTCCTACTCTCACTGCTCATGATGATTCACTGGGATGAAGAAAAACATATTAAAATTTGTATTATATTTAAAAAATGAAATTATTTAAAATTTTCATTTGTATTATGTTTTCTCCTATACATAATAGATTATATAAACTATATATATAGTTTATATATATATATAACATAATATATATATATATAAACTATAATATATTATGTTATATATTATATATATTATATTATATATAATACATAATATATATAATATATTACATAAACTATATATATATATAACATAATATATATATAAACTATAATATTTTATGTATAGGACAAAACATAATACAAATGAAAATTTTAAATAATTTCATTTTTTAAATATAATACAAATTTTAATATGTTTTTCTTCATCCCAGTGAATCATCATGAGCAGTGAGAGTAGGACAGGCAAACTTTTTCTGTAAAGGGACAGATAGTTTTAGACTTTGTGGGCCACATGCTTTCTGTTTCAAAGACTATTTTGTTTGATTTTAGTATAGTCACTCAGTTTTTTATGGTTGCTTGTTGCTTTGCCTCCCACAGACTTGTCACCCCTTTTCCTCTGGGTGACGGTGCCGCCAAAGATTACTCAAAGCCCATCTTTTCTGAGCAGTGAGAAGCCCCAAAAAGGGATTAATCTCCCAGAACCCTCAAGATAGAGGCATTCCTTCCATTTGGGAAATTAACCACGAATTGGTGTTCTCTTCCCGCATTTATTTTTCAGACCAGGAATTTACAGGAAGAGAACATAGGTGGGATTTTTGCTAAGTATAGTTTAACAAGTTTAACAATAGGAGCTAGTAACATTCAGTAAGATAGGCAAGGTGACCTTCCATAATGCAGTTTGCAACAAAAGCTGATTTTAGCAAACATTCTCTTCTTACAGCAATTTCCCAGTATCTTTACATATCAATCAGTAACCTGTCTGTCTTTGAGCCTGCAACCTTGCTGTGTTACAATTCTTTATCTTACAACAGAGACTATAGCCTGGGGAAAATTACCTGTCCTTTGCAAGGTCAATATTTGAAACTGCAAGTCTTTGGAAAACCAGGCCCTGTGAAGTACATTTGCTTTCTGCATACTCCACAGTTGCTGTTTACATGTACATCTTTTTCCATTCTTTTACTTTCAATATATTTGTACCTTTGAATCTAAAATAGTGTCCCATAATGGAAACCCTTGTACAGAAAAGATATGGAAACAACCTAAGTGTCCATCAATGGATGAATGTATAAAGAAAACGTAGTACATATACATAAGGAAACTATACCACATAGCCTTAAAAAAGGAAATTCTGTCATTTGCAACAACCATAGATGAATCCAGAGGACATTGTGCTGAGTGAAATAAGCCAAGCACAGAAAGACAAATACTGCATGATATCACTTATATGTGGAATTTTAAAAAATCAAACTCATAGAAGTAGAGAGTAGAATAGTGATTACCAGAGTCTGGGGGTTTGGGGAAGAGGTGATGGAACTGGCAAGGGAAGATGTTAGTCAAAGGGTATGTAGTTTCAGTTAAATGGGTCGAATAAGTTCTAGTGATCTATTGTACAGCACGGTGACTATAATTATTAATAACATATTGTATATTTCAAAATTATTAATGAGTAGATTTTAAATGTTCTCACCACAAAGAAATGATAAATATGTGAGGTGATGGATGTGTTAATTAACCTGCTTCAATTATTCCACTATGTATATATGTATCAAAACATCACATTGTAGCCCATAAATACACACAATTTAGGACAGGTCAGTAAGCTCAGTTGGTTAGAGCATGGCATTATAATACCAAGGTCAAGGTTTCATATCCTCATACCAGCAGCTGCCAAAAATATATATATATATGTATATATATACACACACACAATTAGTATTTGTGAATTTAAAAGAAAATTACAGGAGTCTTCAAAAAGTACATGGAAAGATACCTATTTTCTTTTAATTTCACTGTTCCATGAACTTTTTGAAATATAGATAGGTGTATTAAACAAATATTGCAAAATGTTAAAAATCGGAGAACATGAATAAAATGTACCATTTCTTCAACTTTCCTGTAAGTGAAATTATTTCAAATAAAGGGTTTTTTAAAAATTCAAAATATAAAGTACCATGGCAAGTCAAGGCCATTGCAAATCAAAGTTATACAGTGTAGAGCTAGGGCTGGGTCTCTGGTGCTCACAGACCCCTCGAGCCCATTCACAAACCCTTCACACTCAGGTCTACGAGTGAGGTAACCAGACAAAACTGTCCTCGGAGCCTTGGTTGAAGAAGGAATAGTCTTTATTCTGCACACACAACACTATGAGCTAAGCAGTCCACAGAAAAACTCAGAAACTCAACTGCTGCCACTGCTAAACTGAAACTGAGCAGCTGCCAGCAGAGTAAACATTCTGTATTTTTAGAGGCTTAGAGGCCAGCTCAGCCAGCCAGCACTGCTTCACAAACTCAAGAACACACAAAAGTAATTAACTAGAAAGATACATGGGTGCGCATGCACACTAACTCCACCCACACACAACTTGTTTACAAGAAATGTCCAGGGAGCCTGACTAAATTATCCTATTTTCCCCACATACAGGAACAGAGGTTAGGGGCCAGGGGAGGGACCTGTCCATGGAGAGGAGTTTGATGTGGACTCATCAAGGAACACAGAGGCCAGATGGTTCTGAGGGGAAAAGCATGGCCTGAGTACCTGACAGTCCAGTTCCTAGAGCCACACCAGGAGGCCTGGGGGTCTTCCTAAGGCTGAGCTTCCCCAGCTACTTTGAATTGTTCTGTTTCTTGTGTGGCAAGAGAAGGAGAAGGTCAAGAGAAGAACCATAAGGATGGTGGAGGGAGTTAAGACGGAATCACTGAGACACAATGGAAGGAGCTAGAAGGCTCGGAGGGAATGGGGAACTGACAAAATGTCTACAAGTCTGGCATGTATTCCTGAACCTGTTTGTGTGCTACCAGAACTAGGACCAGTGAGTTGACATTCCAGGAAAGCAGATTTTCCTTAATTTGAGAGAGAACTAACAATCAGAGATGTATATCAATGAAATGAACCACAACGAGAGATAATAAACCACCTCCCACTGCAGTATGCAAGCAGACATTGCTGACCACTTTCCCAGAATGTAGAAGTTATTCTGCATTTCCTACGGCTTCCAGGATTCCTCCCATCCCTGAGATTTGATGATGCCATCTCTTTCTAATGTAACCTCGTGCTTCTGTGATGTTGGGATTAAGAAATCTGACTCCTGTGCTGGAGAGACCATGTGCAAAGGCCCTGAGACCACATGGAAAGGGAGAAGGGCCCTGCTGAGCCCAGGCTTCCAGCTCACACACCATGCAGCAGGCTTGTAAGCAAAATCCTCTTGGGCCCTTTGGACCAGCTCAGTTGCCAGCTGACTACCACTCAGTTGATGCCAGATGGACAAAAGAATTGTCCAGCCAACTCCATATGAATTCCTGACACACAAAAGCATGCCGTATCATAAAACAGTGGCCACTAAAAAAAATTAAGTTAATAAAATAAATAAACCAGCAAAGAAAAAATATACAAAGAATAATTTCTCCAGTAGACAGCATGTAGTTGGATCTTATGTTTAAACCCAGTCTGGTAAACTCTGACTTTTGATTGGATTGTCTAATTCATTCACATTTAATGTTCTTACTGATATGGCTGGATTTGCATCTGTCATTTTGTTTCTTCTTTTCTATATGTTTCATGTCTTTTTGTTCCTCTATTCCTTCTTTACTGCTTTCTTTTGCATTGCATGGAAATTTTCTAGTGCAACATTTTAATTCATTTAACAATTTTTTTTACTAATTTTATTAAGGTTTTTTACTGGTTGCTCTAAGGTTCACTATATATTTTAATTTATCACAATGTACTCTAGATTTATACTAAAATAAGTGAAGCGAGATATAGAAATTTTACTCCCATATAGTATTATGCTATTATTATTATACATATTATATCATAGATCATCATACATGTTATAGATTTGTTACATCATATATACTACAAATCCAACAGAACTTTATTATAATTATGACCGTATATTATTTTATGTCTATTGAGAAACTGAGATGTGATGTCTGTTGCATTTACTTGACACTGCAATTATACCATGAAAAAATCAATGGGTAATATATATGTGAATGAATATTGCTGTGTTCCAATAAAACTTTATTTATGGACACTGAAATTTCAATTTTATATGATTTTCAGATGTCATGAGATACTCTTCTTTATTGATTTTTTTTCTCCAACCACTCAAAAACGTAAAAAACACGTTAGCTTGCAAGTTGTACAAAAATAGACAGGGCCAAGACTGGATCTGAGAGCACAGTTTGCCAGCCACCAGACCCTCAGCAACAATATTTCAAATTATTTTTTTGTGTCACCCTAAGGTTTCCCAGACATACCTTCAGGCTTTCCATGGTGGTCAAAGTAAGGTCAGAGATTGGGTTTCTTTGGTGACCTATTTCCATTTCACGAAGAACAGTTCTATTTATTTTGCTTGCTTTTGCAAACTGGAAAGATTGCACTTAATAAAGTGTCCCATAAAGAAAGGAAGAAGAAAGGGAGGAAAAGAAGAAAGGGAGCAGGAAAGGAAAAGAGAAAAGATAATCTCTAATATTCTTTGTAGATCTGAAGTTCTACTACATTCATCTAAAATGGTACCAAATCATCAAGAACTCTGGGATTGGACTTTAGTTAATCTTGAAACCTAAACATTTATATATTAAGTTACATTTTTATTTATATCTGTTGGGAAAATAGAATAATTTAGTCAGGCTCCCCCCACTTCAGGGCCAGTTGGGGGTGGTTCAGTAAACAAATTGTGTGTGTGGGTGGGTGGAGTTGGTGTGCAGGTGCAGCACCACAGTTTTGCTGGCAACTGCCTCGAGCAGACACCACTCTGTGCAGCCATGCTTTCCAACCTACGGCTTCCAAGGACCTGTTTGCCGGTTACCTAGCTCATAGACCTGCATATGAGGGGTCTGGTGACCCATCCTGGTGTGTGTAGGGTTTGTGACCCAGTCTGTGAATGGGCTTGAAGGGTCTGTGAGCTCCAGACCCAGCCCGAGCATGACAACTAGTGTAGTCGAGTAGCTTTATAATCTCTAGTAAGATTTTTCTGAATTTTGTAATCTAAGTTCATTTTCACAAATGGAACCAGCAAAAGGGAAAAAGAACATGGATTTTCTGTACCTGGGCCTAAGAAACAAAAGGACAGAGACCTGTGGCACCCTCTTGTGTCTGTAAGTTGTGATCATAACAACCAACCCTGCTAAATATTAAAAACTCTAATAAGGCCTAAAGCAGTGGGGTGAAATTCTTGGAGCAAAGAAGTTGAGATGTTGACAAGGGTTTGTCATTGCATATTTATACTGATCTGCTATATTTGAACACATCTTCTACAAACAACAGTCCCCTAAAATATAAAAGTACTTTCTTCTCTTTTTCTAAATGCTACCTATTCTTTGAAAGTTGATCAACCACTATGCTTTTGTTCAGTTCATCATAATTATCCCTTCTTTGCGTCATTAGAGCAGTTAGATTATAGATTTTAACGTCAGATATGGGTTGGATTCTCAACTCTGCCCTTCATTAGCTATATGACTCCAGGCAAATCAATTAAATACTCCTGCAGCCATTTATCAATGAATGGAACCCACTATAAAGCATAG
>NW_007736280.1:51171-56538 GCF_000696425.1 Galeopterus variegatus | reverse complement strand
TACAACTCCACAATGAAAAGATAAGCCAATTTAAAAAGTGGGTAACAGACTTAAAATAGACGTTTCTCCAAAGAAGATACACAAATGGCCAAGAAGTACATTAAAAAGATGCTCAATATCACTAGGCATTAAGGAAATAGCAATCAAAACCACAATGAGATACCATTTAACACCCATTAAAATTGCTACAATTTTTAAAAATACGAGTTTCGGCAAAGACCTGGATAAATTGGAACCCTTGTACATTGTTTATAGGAGTGTAAAATGGAACAGCCACTGTGGAAAGCAGTTTGACAGTTTCTCAAAAAGTTAAACATAGAATTACCATATGACCCAGGATTTCACTTCCAGTATATGTGCAAAAGAATTAAAAACAGTCATTCAAACAAAAACTGCAGCACTATTTACGATGGCTGAAAAACAGAAGCAACACAAATACCCAGCAACAGATGAACAGATAAACAAAATGTGGTATATCTATACATGAAATATTATTTAGCCATAAAAATGAAATAAAGATCAATGCTATGACACAGATGAAACTCAAAAACGTGGAAGTGAAAGAAGCTAGACACAAAAGGTCACATGCTCCTATTGTATGATTCCATTTATATGAAATATTCAGAATAGGTAAAATCATAGAGACAGGAAGCACGTTAGTGACAGCTAGATAGGGGCTGGGTTAAGGGGATGGGGAGTGACTGCTTACTACATAAAGGGTCTTCTTTGGAGATGATAAAAATATTTTGAAATTAGAGATGATGGCTGCAGAACATTTTGAAAGTACTAAATACTATTGAACTGTAGAATTTAAAATAGTTAATTTTAGTTATGTGAATTTTGCCTTAATAAAAAAAGCATCACCAAAAAACAAGTTGGAATTGGAACCAAAAGTAAGATTTTTCTCTTTCTCAGGATGGCAGTATCTATGACAAGTCAGTTTAAAAACAATCAGATGGGTATCTGCTGCCTACAAAGTGAAAAGGGGAACAGAGAGAAAGCAATTCTGCAGAGAGATACAGAAGAAAGAAATCAAATCTGTAGGCAGGAGCATAAATTACGGATGGAAAATGAAAACATGATATTCCAGACTCTAGTTTCATTTATTGTCCTTCTACCTGTGGATTTCTTAAGATATTTCCTAATCCTTGTAGTTAACTTTTTCTTTTCTTGAACAAGTTTTTATTTTGTAATTTATAATCAGAAGTGCCCTACCTAATGCACAACTACAGCTGAAAGATCACCTCTGCCATGAAGCCTATTGCAGCCCAGAGAAAGTAATCCATTTTTAAATTTACTATGAAGATATTGACCCTTAATACTTGAAAAGATCTTAAAGGTGCCTCTCAATTAGACACAATTCCTGTATTATCTCTACCGAGTATCATAAGACTCTGATTAAATAACTCTAATAATGAAGCCTTTATTATCTCGATGAGTATATTATCTCATATTTGAGCAAATGTTAGAAAATTATTCTGTATAAATGGACAGAAAACTATTTACCCAAAATGTTATAACATCTGGAGACAGAAAACTATTTACCCACAATGTTATAACATCTGGAATCATTTGGAAAGAACATGGTATTCCTTTTCCTATGACAACTACCTATCAGTTTTAAGACAATGACCACATCTTCACCATGCTCTTTCCTCTTGCTCTCCTCATCTCTCTGTCTCTGTCTCTGTCTCTCTCTCTCTCACACACACACACACACACACACACACACACACGCACGCACGCACGCACGCATGTGTCTTCTCCCTATAGAACATTATTTCCAAGCACAACCCTCTCACGGACATCTTAGAGCAGCTAAGATTTTATGTTATAACATCAGTCTTGGGTCTGATTTCAACTCTCCCTTCATTAACCATGAGACTCTGAAAAAATCAGTTAATCTCAGAGCTCAGTTTCCTCATCTGTGAATTAAGCATAATAAAGAGTGTTGAATAAAAAAGACTATTATCAGGATTAAATGTCTTCATGTAAAGACTACAGCACAGCAGCTACCACAAGGAAGACATTCAGTAAATGCTAGTCATTATTATATTTTATATTTTTATAATATTATTGCCACTTGCTGTTATCTAGCAACCTAGTTTTATTTGCCAATGCCCCTCTGTGACATACAAAACATCATATTACTAGCTCCATGTGCTTACTGTAAAATCAAACACCATAAGGCTGATAGATTATCCCCATTTACAGATGGGAAAACAGACACAGTTAAGTAGCTTGCCCATTATAGGTGGCAAAGCAATAATTCTAATCCAAGAATTCTGACCTAAGCATGATTGCAATATCTTAATTATGCCACTTCAGCTCATTATTTGTCCACAAGATGGCGCTCAGCAATAGAGAATGGCTTGTCTTCCTAAGACCTCTCAATAAGCAACTCAAAATGATTTCCCATAGTCGTGAGTCAGTACTTACCCTTATTAACAAAGGCAGTTTCTGCCAAGAACAAGGCTTTCAGCAATTAAGGAGAATAAATATTTGGAGATATGTACCTTTTTGAAAGTAGATACTGGCTTTATTTCCTGTAGTAGATATCTACTAAAGGAGATGACCTGCTGCTCCTCCTCCTCTGGGTCCAGGACTTGCTTCTTATTTGCTAAGTGGTTATCTCCCTGAAGCCCTCAGAAGTAGCAGCTGCCACTGCTTTCATTTCCAGGCTGCCATAACCAGAAATGCCTGCTGCCAAATGCCCACTTGCTCTGCTTGAGCCAGATGAGAAAATTAAGACTTGAAAGTATGTCAACAAGGTGGCCAACCAGTGCCAGGCACTCATTCGCCCCATGAAAAGGGAGCTAAACAACAAACAGACAACTGTATTTCAACTGGAATGCCTGAGGAAGTAGGCTGGAGAGCACCAGGGAAGCAGCAAAACTCCTCTGGTGCACAAGAGGAACAAGGCACCCTGCCTTTTCCATACCATGTCCACTGCCAAGATTGGATTGGAGCCAGAGGAACTTCTAACAAGGAAAAGATAAGCTGGAAACCCCCAGCAGTCCCCATAGCTGCCACAGACACCATCAGTCTTTGCTACAAAAGAGTGCCCGAGCCCCCAGACCCCAAATCCACTTGGGAGAGTTGCTGGGAGTTTGCAGAGCTGCATTGTCCCAGAGTAAGAGCCCACATTGTACACCCTCATATTTGCACTCTAAGCTGCTATAAATTCAGCACCATTTTGAAACTGGACCCACTACTTGGGTGCATCTGGCCCTGGAGGCTGGTAGCCACTGCCTCTGCCCATACATGGGTCACTGCCATTATTCTGCCACATCTACATGGGTGCCTGCAGCACCATAACCTTGGCTGCGTGGAATCCAGGCCCAAGGGAACAATCAAGACCCAACATCCAAACACATGCACCCCCCCCCACTCTGCCCCAGGAGAACAATGAACTAGCAAAGTGGGGAATTTGCTGAACAGTCAGCCAACCCATCACACCCACATGAACCTGTGCCAAGCCTGACAGAAAGCACAGTGGTGTCTCTGCCACCTAGAGACACTACTGCAGAGACATCACTGCACAACTGGCCACACCTGAGCATGACTCCTATAGCCAGTCCCACAGTGACCATGCCTCTCTGGAGACATCATCACATAGCCAGCCAACCCACTAAGCCTACACTCAGTCTCAATAACAACCCCAGTGGCTATGCCACCACCCTGAAGATACCACAGCAAACCAGGTTAGCCTGCTGTGTCCATGTGAGCCCATGCCCAACCCCAATAGCTTGCCTGAAAGAGGCCCCACCTCCCCAGAGACACTGCCACACAGCAGGAAAGCCTGCAGCACCCATGTGTGCCCAAGCTTAATCCCAACATCTGTCCCAGGGATAACCCTGGCTCCCAGGAGATAGCACCGCACAGTAGGCCAACCCATTTTGCCCTAGTATTCCAGTGCTCAGCCCCAGTCATGCCCCACCCCTTAGGAGACAACATTGCAGAGTAAGCCAGCCACCTGTACCTGCATGCCCATTCCCAGCCCTCACAGCCTGCCTGGAGCCCAGAGAAACTGCCAGCCAGCCTACCAGCTTAGCTGGTGCCAACAGCCGGTCTGGTAGTGGCTCTGCCTCCCTAGAGATGTTCCTGCAGAGCCTAATAGCACACTGCACCCACACCCAACCCTGACAGCTAGTTTCGCAGCAGCCCTGCCTCCTTGAAAACACTGCTGCACAGTCAACCAACTGGCCACTGGCAAGCACTTGAGCCTGATCCAAAAGCCAGTCAAGCAGCAGCCCCACCTCCCCAGCGAGCTATACTCATATCAAATAAAATAAACATTAAGTCAAAAACTGTAGAAAGAAACAAAGTATGTCATTAAATAATAACAAAGGGTTCAAGTCAGCAAGAGGATATAACATCTATAAGTATATATGTACCCAGCATCAAATCACTCACATAGACTAGTATAAAGCAAATATTATTAAATCTAAAGGGAAAGGTAAACCCACTACAATAATACTTGGGCCTTCAACACTCCACTTAGCATTGGACAGATAATCTAGACAGAAAATCAATAAAGAAACATCAGATTTAAACTGCACTATAGACCACATGGACCTAACAGATGCTTATTAAACATTTCATTAACAGTTGCACAATACACATTTTTCTTATCAGTACATGGAATATTTTCCAACATAGACCATGTTAGATTAAAATAATGCTCACATAATAAATTTATAAAAATCCAAATCATATCACAGTGGAATAAAACTTGAAATTAATAACAAGAGGAACTTTAGAAACTGCAAATATATGAAAAATTAAGCAAGGTGATTCTGAAAGACCAATGTTTTAATAAGGAATATAAAGAAAATTTTTTAAATTAATTTTTGGGAAAAAAAAAGTTACACAACATACCAAAACTTATGGAATATAGGAAAAGTAACACTAAAAGAGAATTTTATTAATCAATAAACAACTATATCATAAAAGTAGAAGGACTTTAAATAAACAATCTAATGATGCACCTCAAGAAACTAAAATAGAAAGAACAGTCAAACCCACAATTAGTAGAAGAAAAGACATAATAACAATCAGAGGATAAATAAAAAATATAAAAGATCAAGAAAACAAGTTCTTTTTTAAAAGACCAACAAAATCAAGAAACCATTAGCTAGAGTAACATAAATGATTCAAATAAATAAAATTAGAAATGAAAAATGAGACATTACAACTGATAATAGAAAAATATAGAGGATCAGTAGAGATTATTATGAATAACTATTTGCCAACAAACTGGAAAACCTGGAGGAAATGGATAAATTCCTGAACACATACAAACTAGATTGAACCAAGAAGTAGAAAACCTGAACAGACAAGTGTTGATTAAAATGATTGAGTCAG
>NW_007736280.1:45297-50901 GCF_000696425.1 Galeopterus variegatus | reverse complement strand
CAATTAGTAGAAGAAAAGACATAATAACAATCAGAGGATAAATAAAAAATATAAAAGATCAAGAAAACAAGTTCTTTTTTAAAAAACCAACAAAATCAAGAAACCATTAGCTAGAGTAACATAAATGATTCAAATAAATAAAATTAGAAATGAAAAATGAGACATTACAACTGATAGTAGAAAAATATAGAGGATCAGTAGAGATTATTATGAATAACTATTTGCCAACAAACTGGAAAACCTGGAGGAAATGGATAAATTCCTGAACACGTACAAACTAACAAGATTGAACCAAGAAGTAGAAAACCTGAACAGACAAGTGTTGATTAAAATGATTGAGTCAGTAGTAAAAAAAATCTCCCAACAAAGAAAAGCCCAGAACCAAATGGCTTTACCGCTAAATTCCACCAAACTGTTTAAAAAGAACTAACACCAGTTCACAAATTATTCCAAAAAAGATGAAAAGGAGGGAATTCTTCCAAATTCATTTTATGAGGCCAGCATTATCCTGACACAAAAACCAGACAAGGACACAACAACGACAATGGAACTACAGGCAAATAACCCTGATTAACATACAAGGGAACTTCAAAAAGTTTATGGAAAAACAGAATTAAAAGATAATACAAACCTTTCCCAAAATTTTGAAGACCGCTTATAGATGCAAAAATTCTCAACAAAATATTAGCAAACCAAAAGTGAGGCCCCAGGAAGGGAGGCAGGCAGAAGACCCAGCCAGCCCACCACCCAACACTCATGCAGCCCATGCACAAGACAAGACCATGTGCCAAGCCTCTGCTGATGAGGACAGCCCAAGGCAGGTGGCAGGAGAACTAGCCAGCTCCCACCCAGCCCTCTATGCAGCTGATACAGAAGACAAGACCCCATGCCACCATCACAAGGCCTCACACAGCTTTTGCAGAGGTGATCAACAACATCCACTACCACAGCTACTACTGCAGCCAGGAGAGCTCACTGTCTTAGTAATATTTATGACCACCATGCAGGTGGCCCACCACATATTCAAGTTCATTGACACAAGGAGAATCACTTGGAGAAGCCTGTAAAAAGAAGATAAAATTTTTCTCATCAAAGTCAATTCCAGAGGGATAGAAGAAGCAACTGATTTGTAAGATGTCCAGAAATCAATATAGAGTACCAGAACAAATAAACAAAGCAGAAAATATGACACTGCTGAAGGAGTTGAGTAACTCTCAAGTACCAGATCCCACAAAAGAGAAAACCCTTGAAATGACTGAAAAGGAATTCCAAGTAACTATCTTAGAGAAACTCAATGAGATACGAGTGCACTCTGTAAGACAGCACAATAAAATGAGAAAAGATGTCCAGTATATGAAGGAGAAAATTTGCCAAGTAATTAATACCTTAAAAAAGAATTTAGCATAACTCTTGGAACTGAAAGAGATAAAAAGTACAGCCAAAAGCTTAGGCAGCAGATTAGATTGTCTTTATGAAATAACTGAGGCAGAAAACAAAAAAGGAAGAATTTTAAAAATGAGAATGTATAAGAGAAGTAGCAGACAAACTTAAGTGCACAAACATCCAAATTATAGGTGTTCCTGATGGTGGAGAAAGGTAAAGGCATTGAAAATTTCTTCAATGAAATAATACCAGAAAAATTCCCAGGTACAGCGAGAGACACATATCTTCAGACCAGGAAGTTCAAAGATCTCCAAACAGATTCAATCCAAAAATATCCTCTCCAAAGCACATTATAGTCAAACTCGTAGAGCTCAAAGACAAAGAGAAAATTCTAAAAGCAGCAAGAGAAAAGTGTCAAGTCACTTATAAGGGAGCCCCCATCAGACTAACAGCAGACTTCTCAAGTAAAACTCTACAGGCCAGAAGAAAATGAGATGACATATTCAAAATTATAAAAGAAAAAAACTGCCAGCAAAGAATACTACACCCAACTAGGCTATCCTTCAGAAATGAGGGAGAAATAGTGTGTTTCCCAGACAAACAAAAATTGTAGGAGTTCAACACCACATGACCAGCCCTACAAGAAATTCTCAAGGGAGTCCTGCATCTGGAATCAGAAAAACAATAATCACGAATAAACAAGAAAGAACAAAACCCACTAGTAAAACACAAATGCAAATGAGAAAGACAAAAGAAGTCCTCAAAAAATCCCACAAACATTGAAGACTATTAATCAAAGGAGAAGAAAGGAACAAATGATTCTTAAAACATCTAATCAAAAAGCAGTAAAATGCCAGGACTAAAACAATGCATCTCAATACCAACCCTATGTGTAAATGGATCAAAATGCCTAATCAAAAGACACAGACTGACAGATTGGATCAAAAATAAGACCCACCCATATGCTGTCTTCAAGAGACTCAACTCACAAGTAAAGATGAACACAGAATAATAGTGAAGGGATCGAAAAAAGATATATCATGTAAATGGAAACCAAAAACAAGAAGGAGTAGCTATTCTTATATCAGATAAAATAGACTTTAAACCAAAAACCATAAAAGGATAAAAAAAGTCCATAATGATAAAAGGATCTATCCAGCAACAACACATAACAATCATAAATATATATGCACCCAAAATCTGAGTACCAAGATATAAAAAACAATCACTCTTAGACTTAAAGAAAGAGATAGAACCCAACATGAACATCCTTCTCTCATCATTGGATATATCATCCAGGCAACAAATCAGCAGAGAAACACAAGATATAAACTACACTTTATATGAATAGTTCTGGCAGATATCTACAGAACATTTTATCCAGCAGCTACAGAATGTATACTTTTCTTTCCAGCACATGGAACATTCTCCAAGATATACCACATGTTAGGTCACAAATCATTCTCAATAGGTTTTAAAAAATCAAAATCATCTCAAGCATGTTTTCAGAACACAATGGATTAAAACTAGAAATTAATAAAAATAGAAACTCAGGTTTCTATAAAAATACATGGAAATAAAACAAAAGGTTCCTGAATGACCTATGAATCCAAGAGGAAAGTAAACAGCAAATCAAAAAATTTTAAGGAAACAATGAAAATAAAGACACATCATATCCTGTGGGATAATACAAAAGCATTACCAAGAGGGAAGCAATAATCACTCACAACAACAACAACAACAACAAATAGAAAGAATTCAAGTAAACAACCAAACCCTACACCAAAGAGAGCTAGAAAAACAAGAAGAATCCAATCCCAAAATTAATAGATGGAAAGGAATAATTAAGATCAGAGCAGAACTAAATGATATGAAGTCCCTAAAAATGATACAAAATATCACTGAAACAAAAAGTTGGTTTTTTGAGAAGATAAACAAAATGGGCAAACCATTAGCTAGGTCAACAAAAAAAAAAAAGAACAGAGATGAGCTAAATAACAAAAATCATAAATGAAAAAGGAGACATTGCAACAGATACCACAGAAAAACAACAACAACAAAAAACATTAGAGACTATTACAAACAACAATACACCAACAAAATTGAAAACCTGGAGGAAATGGATAAATTTCTGGACATGTACAAACTACCAAGACTGATCCAAGAAGACACAGAAAACCTGAACAGACCAATAACAAGCAATGAGATTGAAACAGTAATCAGCAGTCTCCCAACAAAGAAAAACACAGGAATGGAGGGCTTTACTGCTGAATTCTACCAAACCTTTAAAGAGGATTTAACACTCATTCTCTTCAAACTATTCCAAAAAGTTGAGACAGAGGCTACTCTCCCAAATTCATTATATGAGGACAGCATCTCATTGATACTAAAACCAAAGATAAAAAGAAGAAAAAGAAAACTACAGACCAATATCTCTGATGAACATAGATACAAAAACCGCAATAAAAATCCAGCAATCAGAATACAGCAACACATCAAAAAAATTATGCACCAAGAAGTGGGATTCATCCCAGAGATGCAAAGATGGTTATATGCAAGTCAATAAATGTGATACAACACATTGACATAATCAAGGAGAAAATCAATATAATTATCTCAATAGATGTAGAAAAAACACTTTACAAAATTCAACATCCTTAATGATAAAGACTCTCACCAAATTAAGTATAGAAGGAAAGTATCTCAACAGGATAAAAGCCATCTATGACAAGCCCATTTCCAATATTATTCTGAATGGGGAAAATCCAAAGGCTTTTCCCTTAAGAACAGGGACAAGACAAGGATGCCCACTCCTATTTAACATAGTTCTGGAGGTACTACCTAGAGCAGTCAGGTAAGAGAAAAAAATAAAGAGAATCCATATTGGAAAAGACAAAGTCAAACTGTCCCAGTTTGCAGATAACATGATCCTATATATAGACAAAACTAAAGACTCTATGAAAAATCTCTTAGAGCTGATTAATAATTTCAGTAAGGTTACAGGATACAAATTCAACACCCAAAAATCTGTTGTGCTTTTATCATCCAATAATGAACTAACAGAAAGAGAAATCAAGAAAGTATGCCCATTTACAATAGCCACCATAAAAAATAAAATACCTAGGAATGGATTTAACCAAGGAGGTGAAAGATCTCTATAATGATAACTACAAATCACTACTGTGAGAAATTAAAGATGATGTAAAAAGACGGAAAGATATTCCATGCTCTTGGATTGGAAAAATCTTCATTGTGAAAATGTCTACACTTCCCAAAGCAATCTACAGATTCAATGCAATTCCCATCAAAATACGAATGACATTCTTCACAGAAATAAAAAAACAATCCTAACATTCATATGAAACAGCATAAGATCCCGAATAGTCAAAGCAATCCTGAGCAAACAAAAAAAAAAGAAATGTGAGTTATAACATTACCTTACTTTAAATTATGCTACAAAGCTATAGTAACCAAAACAGCATAGTACTGGCATATAAATAGACACTCAGATCAGTGGGAAAGAATAGAGAATGCAGAATTCAACCCATTGATTTACAGCCAACTGATGTTTGACAAAGGCAACGAAAACATACATGGTGGAAAGACCACCTCTTCAATAAATGGTGCTGCTAAAATTGGACATCCATATGCAAAAGAATGAAACTAGATCTGCACCTCTCACTATATACCAAAATCAACTCAAAATGGATTAAAGATTGAAGTATTCAGCCTGAAACTGTAAAATTAATAAAGGAAAATATAGGGAAAACACTTCAGGAAGTTCAACTGGGCAAAGACTTTTTGAACAAGAGCCCAAAAGCAAAAGCGACAAAAGAAAAAAATAAGTAAATTGGATTATATCATACTAAAAAGCTTCTGCACAGCAACAGAAACAACCAACAGAGTGAAATGATAACCTACAGAATGGGAGAGTGAGATGATACCCTACAGAATGGGAGAGTGAGATGATACCCTACAGAATGGGAGAAAATATTTGCAAACCACACACCTGACAAAGGATTAGTATCCAAAATATATAAGGAATTCAAGCAACTATACAGTAAAAAAAACAAATAACCCATTTAAAAAATGGTCAAAGGGGGCCGGCCTGGTGGCGCACTGGATAGTGCGCCGCTTGGGAAGCGCGGCGGCGCTCCCGCCTGGGGGGTCGGATCCCACATACAGACCGGGTCCCGCTCACTGGCGGAGCGAGGGGCGGGG
>NW_007736280.1:35035-44375 GCF_000696425.1 Galeopterus variegatus | reverse complement strand
GGGTTGCGATCCGTTGCCGGACACGGAAAAAGACAAAAGACAAAAAAAAAAAAAATGGTCAAAGGAGCTGAATAGACATTTTTTGAAGGAAGACATACAAAAGGCCAACAGGCACTTAAAAAAATGCTTAACATCACTAATCATCAGGGATGATGATCTCAAAGCCTCATTCTGATATCACTCACCCCAGTTATATACACTGGCTATAATCAAAGGACAGAGAATAACAAATGCTGGTGATGATGTGGAGAGAAGGGAATACTCCTACACTGTTGTTGGGACTATAAATTAGTACAACCACTATGAAAAATAGTATGGAGTTTTCTCAGACAACTACAGATATATCTACCATATTATCCAGCAATCCCACTTCTAGGTATATACCCAAAAGAATGGAAAACATCAGGTTGAAGTGATACCTGCACTTCCATGTTCATCACAGCTCTATTTACAATAGCCAACATATGAGAGCACCTAAATGTCCATCAACAGATGGCTGGATAAGGAAAATGTGGTGTGTATTCACCATGGAATACTACTTTGCCATAAAAAAGAATGAAACTCTGCTATTTGCAGCAACATGGATAAGCTTGGAGAAAAAATATATTGAAATAAGCCAGGCACTTACAGAAAAATACTGCATGTTCTTATTCATAAGTGGGAGCCAAGAGAGAGAGAAGGAAGGAAACAAACACCACAGTGGTGTTTTGTACTTGCAGAGAGAGAAAGCATACATAGGGTGCTGGGCAGAGTGGGGAGGAGGAGGGATGTCAGGAATTAATTGAATAGAGGACATGAGGAACAACCACAATTTGCAATAATGGGCATCCCAATAATATTTTTGTGACCATCACATCCTGTGTGCAGGTGGTGAAGGTCAGTTTTATACCCCACGAATATGCATAATCAATTTTTTTAAAAGGGGATAAAAAACTAGCAAACCAAATTTAACAAAACATCAAAGAGATTATACATCATTATCAAGTGGGATTTATCCCAGGAATGCAAGGATGGTTCATAATATGCAAATAAATAAGTATAATATACCACATCAACAGAATGAAGGACAAAAACCATATGATCAATTCAATAAATGCAGAAAAAGCATTTCATATAATATGACATTGCTTTATGTTATAAACTCTCAAAAAATTAGGTAGAGAAGGAACATACCTCAGCACAATAAAGGCTGTATATGACAAACCCACCACTAATATCATACTCATGGGTAAAAATTGAAAGCTTTTCCCCTATTATCCAGAACAAGACAAGGATGCCAACTTTCACCATTCTTATTCAATATAATACTCAAAGTCCTTGCCAAACCAAGCAGATGAGCAAAAGAAATGAGACATAGAAATTGGAAAGGAAGAAATCAAATTGTCCCTGTTTGAAGATGACATGATCTTATATACATAAAAACCTAAAGACTCCACCAAAAAACTTGTAGAACTGATAAACACAAATACAGCAAAGTTGCAAGATACAAAGTCAATATATAAAAATCAGTGTATTTCTATACATCAACAACAAACTGGCTGAAAAAGAAATCAAGAAAGCGGGCCGGCCCGGTGGTGCACTGCTATAGTGCACCGCTTGGGAAGCACGGTGGCGCTCCCGCCGAGGGTTCGGATCCCACATACAGACCGGCCGCTCACTGGCTGAGCGAGGTGCGGGGGCAACGCCGAGGGTTGCGATCCCGTTGCCGGCCACGAAAAAAAGACAAAAAGGAAAAAAAAAGAAATCAAGAAAGCAATTTCACTTACAATAGCTGCAAAAAAATAAGAATAAATCTATAATGAAAATAATGAAACACTGATGAAAGAAATTAGAGGACACACAAAAATGTAAATACATCACATGTTCATGGATTGGAAGAATTAATATTGTTAAAATAAGCATATTATCCAAAGTGATCTACAGATTCAATGCAATCCCTGTCAAAATACCAATGAAATTATTCACAGAAAAAGAAAAAAAAATCCTAAAATTTGTATGGGACCACAAAAGACCCTAAGTAACTAAAGCAATCCTAAGTAAAAAGAAAAAAGGGATCACATTATCTGACTTCAAAATATGCTACAAAATTACAGTAACCAAAAACAGCATGGTTCCAGCATAAAAACAGACTATAAACCATTGGGACAAAATAGAGAATCCAGAAATCAAGCATATGTTTATAGCCAACTGGTTTTCAACAAAGGTGGCAAACATATATGTCCTCACAGTCTCATTAATAAAAAATGCTTAGAAAACTAGATCCCTATCTCACACCATACACAAAAGTCAATTCAAAATGTATGACAAACTTAAGTGTAATACCCAAAACAATGAAGCTACCAGAAAAAAACAAACAGAGGAAATGCTTCAGGTTATTGGTCTGGGCAAATATTTTATGGATAAGACCTCAAAAGCACAGGCAGCGGAAGCAAAAATAGACAAATGGGATTATATCAAACCAAAAATCTTGGGCATAACAAAGGAAACATTCAATAGAGTGAAGAGACAACCTGCAGAATTGGAGATAATATTTGCAAATTATTCATTTGACAAGGGATAAACATCCAGAATATACAAAGAACTCAAACAATTCAACAGCAGGAAATAAATAGATTTAAAAATGGGCCGAATATCTGAATAAACATTTTTCAGATGAAGACATACAAATGGCCAACAGGTATGAGAAAAAAATATTCAACATCACTAAGCCATAGAGAAATGCAAATCAAAACCACAATGAGATACCATCTCAGGCCAGTTAAAATAGCTGTTATCAAAACAACAAAAAATAACAAATACTGGCAAGGATGCAGAGAAAAGGGAACTCTTATACACTGTTGGTGGGAATGTAAATTAGTACAGCTATTATGCAAAACAGTACGGAAGTTCTTCAAAAAACTAAAAATAGAACTACCATATAATCCAGCAATCCACTACTGGGTACATATCCAAAGGAAAGGAAATCACTATGTTGAAAGATATGCTTTTATCTACATTCCCATGTTCATTGTAAAACTATTCACAATAGCTAAGATATGGAATCAACTTAAGTGTCCATCAACCAGATGAATGGATAAAGAAAATGTGGTATATATGAAGGTACTTCAAAAAGTTTGTGGGAAAAGAAAATAAAAAGATAATATGAATCTTTCCATAAACTTTTTGAAGTATCCTTATACGTACAATGGAATACTATTCAGCCATACAAAAGAATGAGATTTTGTCATTTGCAGCAATGTGATGAGCCTAGAGGACATTACATTAAGTGAAATAAGCCAGGCACAGAAAGGTAAACACTGCAAGTTCTCACTCAAATGTAGAAGCTAAAAAAGTTGATCTGATAGAAGTAGAGAGTAGAACAATAGTTACCAGAGGTTGGGAAAGTTTGGGGAAAAGGAGGAGAGAAAGAAGTTCATTAATGAACTCAAAATTGTAGCAACATGGGAGGAATAAGTCCTAGAGTCCTAAAGCACAGTAAGGTGACTATAGTTAATAATTCATGGTATATTTTCAAATAACTAGAAGAGAAGATGTATGTTTCTAACACAAAGAAATAATAAATGTTTGATTAGTAGATATACTAATTACCCTGACTTGATCATTAAACATTGTTTACATGAATCAAAATATCACACTGCTTCCCTTAATTATGTACAGTTATCATGTATCAATAAAGTAAAACAAAGTACATATCTACAAGTAGATAAAGATACTTTAAGCCAGTATTAAAGAGGTTTGACAGTAGTACTAATTTAGAGCATGATATAGGCACTTAATAAATGCTTAAAGAAAATATGAAGAAAAACCCTTTATGAGTATTAGGGCCATTAACAACAACAACAAAAAAGCAACTTCCTACAACTATTCCACATCTGGTCACAAAACACAAACTTCATATCTCACTGATAATGTAGTCATTCCTTTGGAGAGATAAAAACAAATTACAAAGAATTTAAATTGTGTGTTTATTATCTTTTACCCTTCTCCAAAGCATAACCAGAATTCTGCATCATTCTGCATTTTCCACTAGGCTTCGGTCCTTCCCCAACTTCAAAAGATGAATCCAGAGCACCCCAGTTCTGCTTCCAGCCTGTTTTTGACACAGAATTGTCAAGTGAGCAGAGAGACAAATAGAGAAGTAAAGAGAGGAAATTTTTATCATAAAAGCAAATACTTAGTTAATTAAGAATATAAAGTATAGAAATTCAAAGTTAATAGGTGGGAAGAAAAATAAAGTCACAAAGGCTTAGTTTCTTTGTGTTTTTTTGTTGTTGTTGTTGTTATTGTTTGTTTGTTTTTTAATCAAATTGAGTTTCCCTGTGATGGTGAAGGTGTAAAGTAAAGGCTTGAAGTAGCTGCAAAATGTGAGATGTGTGGATTGAGAGGAACCGGAAAAAGGGAAATGGTAAGAAGAGTTTGCCAAGAGATTCAAGTAAAAATTTAAAACACTTTTAATTAGTTTGAATAACCAACTTAGTTTCTTTGAAGTTGAATGCACAGGGAACTTCAGGCAGCTGGAGTTCCCAGGTTTACTCTGGGTTCGGCAACACTGCAGAGGCACCCACACATGCACACACCTTGCTGGAATGAACAGTGCTTATCTCTTTTGCTCCTCCCTGCTCCAAAGCAGAACCTGTCAACTAAATTATTTTCAGTATACCAATAAATCCTATACTCCCTTACAACTTTAAAACATGTAATATAAATATAAATCCCTTATATATCTGCAATTCTTTATGCATTTCAATTTTTTTTTTAATCTCATGTGGGCTTCACAACATTCCTGGAAAGCAACAAACGTATTATCACCATTTCACAGAGTGAGAAAAAGGAGGTTCATACAAGTTACATGGCTTGCACAAGGTCACCCAGTCAGTAAGTGGCAGAGCCTGATTTTAACTTTGGCCTCTCACTATGATTCCACTGATCTTGGTTCTATGATAGCTGTCACCACACCACTCAGCTGTTCAAATGTGCGTAAACACTCCTTCATGGAGAGTTCTGTGAATGTAGAGGCAAACACATTGGCCTTAAAGCTTGGAGAACTTGGTTCCAGCCCCTACTTTTATATAACTTTGGGTAAGTCAATTTTTGAGTCCGGTCCTGCTTATCAACTTCATCAGTTATTTGTATTTTAAAACTCAAATATTCTACATTAGTAATGAAAATAGCTATTAGTATTGAATTCTTGTATAAGGCAGATACTACTACTAGGTACGTAGTTTTATCGCCCATTTAATCTTCATAACTTTGCAAGGTTTCAGAGAGGTTAAAATAATTTTCCCAGACTGTCAAATAGCAGAATTAGGATTTAAACAAAGGTCAGGCAGATTCTCTTTTCACAGTACCACATGGCCTCAAAATCTCTTGTTGAATTATCAAAGTATGTGAGTGGCCGAGAGGCTTTATTCTCTGAGGTATGGTGTTTACCTGGTATATTTAAAGTATATAATAAAATGGTATATGAAAGTAATAATAACAGTAACAATTATATAAAATAAACACAGTCACAAATTGCATTAAGTGTTGGCCATGCATCAAGTGCTAAGCATATAAATGCATTTAAAGCATATTCATTATCATATATAACCTTTGAAACAACCTTATAAAGCAGGTACTTTTATTATCCCCATTTTAAAAATAGCAAACCAAGAACAAGGAGGAGCAACTCTCCCTACACTATCTAGTAAGTTGTGGGGCTTGGGTTTGGATCTGGATTTGTCTTCTTCAGAATCTAGGTTCCTAAGCCTTGTGCGGCCTGGATAAGTGGGGCTTTTGTGTGATTTCTGCACCTGAGACTTTGTCTTAAATCTAGGTGGACAGAAAAACTTCTCCCTGAATGTAAACAGAAGCCTCTTTATTATTACCTCAGCATCCTTTTCTCCATGCCAGATCTCTCTCATCTGCTGGATCTCTTGCCCTAAATTGTTGGTGCATCACCATCTACCTTCCTATCTGTAGTGGACTGAATGATGTCACCCCAAAACTCATTGAAGCTTAAATTGTGTCCTCCAAGTTTTATGTATTAGAAACCTTGTCCCCACTGTGACTGTTAAAAGGGTGGGAAATCCTATTATGGTAACTGCAAGGTGGGGCCTTGAAGAGGTGATTAGATTATAGGGTCATGCCATAGTAAATGGATTAAAAATGGTGGTCAGGGGCGTGGTTCTGAAGGCTTTAAAAGAAGAGAGAAGAGAGTCTGTCTCTCTCTCTCTCTCTCTGCTTTCTCTGCTTCCTCCATCTTGTAATATGAGACCCCTGGGTCACTGTCGCCAACACCATATGGACTTTGTACTTCCCAGCCTCAGAAACTGTAAGCAATAAATTTCATTTTCTTTATGAACCACCCAGTTCTGTGTATTTTGTTATAAGCAACAGACACGGACTAATACACTGTCCCACTGAACTAAACCAGCATATACCTACTTATGCAGTTTCCACTTCTCAGTATACAGGAAAATAAACTTCAGGAAGTAGAACTTGATCAGAAATGTTTCTTTGCTTCACAATAAAGATGTGGGAACTTTATGTGAGAGTAGAAACAACCACAAAACACCTGTTGAGACAAGCTTTGGGCTTTCCTCCGGATTGTGCCCATACTTCTGAAACCCACACTTTAAGCAAGTGGTACAGGTTTGGGCACTTAATCCATGTCAGTAGGCCTTTGTCAAGCCAAATGTAGGACTCCTCAATTCTTACAGTGGGAGAGGAAGTCCAGCTTTCACTGTGGAGAACACCGTTTCCAAGTCGAGCAGGAGGAAGAGCACTGGAGTTCACCTCTGAATTTCATGGGCACCAACCCCCTTCACCCTCACACACACACACACACACACACACACACACACACACACACACACACACACACACAAGCAAATAGACATTCCCAACATTAGGTTTCCACACAGCTCAGACACAACCCTAGCCTCCAGACCATGACAGAGCCACCAGGCTGATCTCACACCCTCTTACACCGAAACTGAGGGCCAGAGACTTTCTCAATGTCAGGTAACTCGTAAAGACTGTGCTCCTGCTCCCCTGCCCTTTTGTTTAATCTTCGTGCTTCCTCTCGAGAAACCTGACAACCACTGAGAGTCATCCTGGCAAATAGCTACAGAGGACTGCCCTTGGCAAAAATTCTCCTTCCCTCCTCACTTTCTAAAATAAATCCTCAAACTATTATATCCACAAATGGCCTTAGACAGGCAGTCTAACAACTTCCCAAATTACTGTGACAGAGAGAAAGAGAGGAAAGAAGGATGGAAGGAAAGAAGGAAAGAAAGAAGAAAGGGAGGGAAGAAGGAAAGAGAGAAGGAGAAATTAAGAAAGAAAGAAGAAAGTAAGGAAGAAGAGAGAAACAGAAAAAGAGAAAGAAAGAAAGGAAGGAAGGAAGGAAGGGAGGGAAAGAAAGGAAGAAAGAAAGACTTTGTTAATAAATGCCAGAGATGCTGAATTATACCACATTAAAGAGAGGTTTTAAGNACACACACACACACACACACACACACACACACACACACACACACACACACACAAGCAAATAGACATTCCCAACATTAGGTTTCCACACAGCTCAGACACAACCCTAGCCTCCAGACCATGACAGAGCCACCAGGCTGATCCCACACCCTCTTACACCGAAACTGAGGGCCAGAGACTTTCTCAATGTCAGGTAACTCGTAAAGACTGTGCTCCTGCTCCCCTGCCCTTTTGTTTAATCTTCGTGCTTCCTCTCGAGAAACCTGACAACCACTGAGAGTCATCCTGGCAAATAGCTACAGAGGACTGCCCTTGGCAAAAATTCTCCTTCCCTCCTCACTTTCTAAAATAAATCCTCAAACTATTATATCCACAAATGGCCTTCGACAGGCAGTCTAACAACTTCCCAAATTACTGTGACAGAGAGAAAGAGAGGAAAGAAGGATGGAAGGAAAGAAGGAAAGAAAGAAGAAAGGGAGGGAAGAAGGAAAGAGAGAAGGAGAAATTAAGAAAGAAAGAAGAAAGTAAGGAAGAAGAGAGAAACAGAAAAAGAGAAAGGAAGGAAGGAAGGAAGGAAGGAAGGAAGGAAGGAAGGAAGGAAGGAAGGAAGGAAGGAAGGAAGGAAGGAGGAAGGAAGAAGGAAGGAAGGGAGGAAGGGAGGGAGGGAGAAATTAAGAAAGAAAGAAGAAAGTAAGGAAGAAGAGAGAAACAGAAAAAGAGAAAGAAAGAAAGGAAGGAAGGAAGGAAGGGAGGGAAAGAAAGGAAGAAAGAAAGACTTTGTTAATAAATGCCAGAGATGCTGAATTATACCACATTAAAGAGATGTTTTACTTGATACTTCTTGAAGCCTTTACTATGGTAAAAAGGTATTATGATCCCCTAATGGGGAAATAAGTTGCCAAACTTATCTGGCCACAAGTGTATTTTTTAATTCCTTCCATTGAGAAGCTCACAATTTCAGTGTTCTGTGAAGCACAATTTGGGATATGCTAATGTAGTTCAACATTCTTAAGACCCCATTTGCAGACAATGTTTCAAAAGCTGAAATGACTTGTTTAAGGACCTGCAGTGTGCCTTTAAAAGAAGGGAGGAAAGATGCAATTCATGTATTCTCACCTTTGAGGTCAATATTCTGTCGACTACACCATGCTGCCACAGTTCGGAACAGGTACAACTTAGGTTCACAAGACTCAAAAACAGCATAAGATGCATGGAGCCAGGAACTGGGTCTGAAGCGTTGGCTACTGGGCATCTAGCATAGTCCCTGGCACATTGAGTATATTCATACTGTTAAAGAAAAAAACTTTAGACAAAAATTTAGCAGAATTTATTTGAGCAAAGAATGATTCATGAATCAGGCAGCACTCAGAGCCAGAAGAGCTTCAAAGAGCTCCACTCTGCAGCTTGGGCAGCAAGATTTACATATTGCACTCAAAAGCAAAGTAGAGAAATTCTTTGATTGGCTACAGCTAGACGTTTGCCTTGTTTGGGTATGATCCAGTGGAGGGTCCCTAGTTAGAGGTTAGCTGGAAGTTTCTGATTGGCTAAGTTTCATTTTACTGTTTACATTTAATTGCATTTTTGTTTGCTTATGTGGGAGCTCTGGTAAAAGAGACAACCTCAAGCTAATGGCCTTCTCATTTGCTTTAACAATAAGGATTTAATTAATAAGTGCTGTACAATACAGGATCACATTTTCTTGTTGAGTCCTGACGACAACCTTCGGATTATTATAATTTTCATATTAGAACCTTGAGATTCAGAAAGGAGCCAGTTCATAGAACTAGTAAATGATAGAGTCAAAACTCAGAACCAGGGCCGGCCCGGTGGCGCACTGGATAGTGCGCCGCTTGGGAAGCGTGGC
>NW_007736280.1:32692-33788 GCF_000696425.1 Galeopterus variegatus | reverse complement strand
TAAGTCAACCTCAATGGGCAAAGAACAGGGTAGAGTAAGGTAGAGAGGGATTCTGGAAGGGCAAACTGAAGCTATCTGATGTACTTCTGACTCTCTGTAGAGACAAGACAGAGCTGATTTCCACCTCCTCTTTGACCCAGAGTGGAACAAATGTCAAGGAAAAAAGCGGGGATGGGGAGTGTACTTTTCTGTTTTATGCCTACATACTTTACCTAGATCTGAACCATACTCCCATCTGTAAAAAAATAAATATGTCTTTTCATTTGGAAAGTTAAACCCCTTGCCAGTGCTTTTAGCATCATCACAAAATCTTCTTACTCTTCTCTTCCCCAAATAGACATCTCTTACCTCCTTAAATTCTCTTTTTTTCCTCAACATCCAGGGAACTAACTCTCAGGATTCTCCTACAAATTATCTTAATGTTTCTTTTCAGATTGGTTGCTAAATATCTCTTAAGTACAATAGTTTTAAAAATTGGTAATATATCCAAAAAGTGTCTATTCAAGGCTTTAACCATCCCATTTTGGGGGTCCACTCTGAACCCCATTCCTCCAGTTTCATTTTGCCATCTACCTGTGGGGAAACTCCACTTAGATGTTGACGAAGCACCTCAGTCTCATTTGTGCCCAACTGCAATTACCATCGTTCCTCCCATTTTCCTCCTCTGCTTTTTTTTCTTGATAAAGTCATTATCAATCTTCTTCCAATCACTGAGGCTGAAAGCCTAATCTAATAAATTCTATCTCCATTATGCTGCTAGCAGTTACGTTTTCTGCTTACTTCCCACTGACAGGATCATTGTCTAATCTCTCGTCTTTTCCTTGCCTGATGTATTAGTCCATTTTCTGTTGCTTACAACAGAATACCTAAGACTGAGTAATTTTTTTAAGAAAATGAAATTATCTCTTACAGTTTTGGAGGCTGGAAAGTCCAAGGTCCAGGGAACACATCTGATGAGGGCTTTCTTCTTGATGGGGACACTTTACAGAGTCTCATGGCAACAAGGGTATCACATGGCAAGAATGTCAAGAACTCTCTAACATGCTCACTTGCTCTCCTTATAAAGCCATCTGTACCCCTCCTGTGACAACCCACT
>NW_007736280.1:30129-31319 GCF_000696425.1 Galeopterus variegatus | reverse complement strand
TACGGGTGCGACACTGAGGGTTGCGATCCGTTGCCGGTCACAAAAAAAGACAAAAAAAAAATTAAATAAAATTAAAAAAATAGAAAAGTCCTGACCTGTTTAGCAATCCTAAAAGTTCATAGAGCAAGTATTTCTTTTTTTATTGACTGCTGCAGCAAAACATACTTAGAGGGATTTAGTAAGAAAGATAATGATGACCAACTGTGAAGAGGAAGAGAATGAAGATGAAAATAGAGATAAGGAAGAGGATGTGGAGGATGAGCTGGTCCACCCAGAACCTACGAGGAAGCGGAGGAGCATGAGGACAAGACCAAGCAAGCTCAGAATTGAGAAAGGAAGAAGAGGAAACAGACCTCTCAAATCCAAACAGAATAATTTCAGAATGACTATTGTGATGGCTACGATGACCAGGAGAGTGAGAAGAAGAAGATAAAGAGGATGACCTTGAGGAAAAAGGAGGGAGAAGAGACTAAGGATGAGAAGAGAGATGACACGGACATGCTGAAACCACCCTCCCTCACACTGCTGATGTTACAATAGCATGGTCATTGTACTTACTTCCGTAGAAAGTGACACCTAATTTTTTACAGGAACAGTGTGTTGTGCTATTTTCACATTGCAAAATAAGCTTTTTAATCTGTTGATGATAATATTATGCATGGAAAAAATCTTTCATTGATCCTATTGTCAAATTCCATAGAAAATTTATTTGAAATTTTGATTTTTCTTTTTTTTTCTTGTTACTCACGATCAGCTATCAATTAGAACATGACTTGTTTGACACAGGTTTACTATGGTTCATTTCATTTATAATATGTTAAAGTGATTTTTTAAATAGCCAAAATAAAAGTTGCTATATGATAAGGGGACAGTTTTTCTTTTGAATGACAAGTTCATCATTTTCATAGCTGACCCAGAAATCCCTAGTTTGAAGGCTTTTACTTCTTTGTTTACTTGTTTGTTAAGAGTTTTTAGTGATTTTTTAAAAATTCGTTTGTGTGTTTACTTGTTTTGTCACAGGAGTAGTTTGGAGAGCAGCAGGAAAATAATAAACATTCTAGTCAGACACATAATTCATGAATTTTAATACTCTTTCTATAGCAGTATATAGGTTGTTCGTTAAGTTCATCATGAATTGCTCCTTACAACTTTGACCTTAATACTTTTCTTTTTTTTTTTTTTTTTTTTGG
>NW_007736280.1:12103-28925 GCF_000696425.1 Galeopterus variegatus | reverse complement strand
CATCTGCATTACCCTATCTCTCATGCAACACTGATTGTGCCAGGCATCAGTCAGCACATGACACTCCCTTGGCCACAGTAAAATAGTTCAGGAGTGGGCAGAAGCACAAAGAGAGCCAGAGCAGGAAAGAGCAAGAATGAAATTCCTATGGTCAAGGTCAAGAGAAAGGTAAGTTCTCTTCTTCTGAATCCTGTCATTTGTAGACGTGGGACCTAGAACTACTGCAGCCATTTTCCTACACTGGAAAGCTGGCATGATGATGAAGCCAATACATGGAAGACAAAAGACAAGAGAAAATCAAAAAGAAACCGAGTGAAAGCCTTTAAAGAGCCATTTCTGAAGCCCAGGTTATTTCCAGGCTTTTCAAATCCTTGAACAAATAAACTCCATTTGTTGTTTAAGCCAATTTGAGTAGGATTTTCTATTACTTGTACTCAAAAATACCCTGTGTGATACACCAACCCAATAAAGTTCAAACTCGAAATTTGGCACGTCCATCCTCTGATAACAGCTATCCTTTTATTATTTCTCTATAAACAGGGTACTCCTAAAAGTGTGTGATACACCAACCCAATAAAGTTCAAACTCGAAATTTGGCACGTCCATCCTCTGATAATAGCTATCCTTTTATTATTTCTCTATAAACAGGGTACTCCTAAAAGTTCATAAAAGTATTCATACTATCTTTTTATTCTATTTTTCCATGAACTATTTTGAAGTACCCTCATACATTGCCAATCGTTAGCCAAGCACTTTCTGCGATGATGAAAATATTCTGTATCTGTGCTGTCCAATACACTAGGTATTAGCACAATACACTAGCCATTAGGCACATGTGACTATGAAGCACTTGAAATTTGATTACTGTGGCTGAGAAATTGAATTTTTAATGTAAACTAACTAATTTTAATTTAAATGCCCACATGTGCCTAGTGGCTACGATATCAAATAGCCCAACTCTAACCTAATGAAATTTTCCTTGAGTGAAACCCAGTGTTTCCATCTTCCTTTGCTTATCTTGTTCTTTTCACCTGGAGTGCCTTACTGTCTCTTGTCATAATTGAAACATAGCTATCCTTATACATCAAGTTCAAATGCTTCCTGTTCTATGAAGCTTTTTAGATCACACTTTCCAGAACTATAAACTTTCCTAATGCTTTACTTCTATTCCTCTGGCACTTGTAAACAATGTTTTTTCAAAAAGAAATGGATGTTAGTAAGCATTTATTATTTTTTTAATGGACAAGTGTGTTTGTACTTGATATTATAGAAAACAGGAAAGATTACAGTGGTTCCTATGAATAGCTAACATAGACTTCACAACTATTCCTTTCTTCCAGGTCGTGCTACTATTAGCATCAGTTCTCCTTTCACACACGTGGAGCACTGCCTTTCTTCTCTCCCTTCCTTTACATCTACCACACATGCCACTTCCAGAATAATGCACCAAAATGACTCTCACCCAGTTTAAAAACTTTGAGGAATCTCTGTAATCAGCTGGATAGAATTAATTCCTAAAAAAAAAAAGCATTCAAGCCTGTCCCTGACCTATATCCTCAAGCTTAATTTCAAACATTTCCAAATCCACAGCCTTGCTGAAGTTTACCTTGACTCTTCCATCTGTGAACATTATCCAATAAAGTTTTGTAATCCTTCAACTCTCAGATCAAATGCTACCATCTCCATTCTGGACAAATAGGAATGCCTTGGAATGAATTCAAAAAATAGCAACAATGATGAAGAAACATGTCCTTTAAGGAAAGTTTGAAGAAATTTAGATGCTTACATGGAAGAAAGAAGATTTACTATTAAAGAGCTGTTATGAGCAAATAGATTATACTTGTTGCTCAGTTCCAAGAGCAATAACTAGGGCCAATATTTAGGAATTAGAGGGAAACATTTTGAGCAAAAACAATGAAGAAACATTCCACCACAGCTGTCCAAAAGAAAATAATTTTTTAATAAAACTATCAGTTTTAATACATTGTGCCAAAGTCTGTGTTTTTGCTTTGCATACATCATCATATCTGAGTCTCTTGACAAGTCTAAGAGCTAGGTATTCTAATCCCCATTTTACAATAAGAAAACTGTGACTTAGAGAGCTTAAATAGCTTGCCCAAGATATTATAGTTAATAACTTGGCAGAGGCAGCATCCAAATCTAGTCCCATCTGACTTTAGAGTCCATGCTATACAGCACCCAGTAAGTTGCCCTAGTGAACTGCCTATCTTTGGAAGTAAAAAAAGCTAAGTCTGGATGCACATATGGGGGAACAAAAGAGTCTCTAAACAGCCTATGAGGAATTGAATGAAAACGCTTTAGAAAATAATTACAACCCTAAGATTTTAGTGTCCCCAATCACATGGAACTTTAAATTTTAAATAGTTTTAGAACATGTAGAGATTAGTTCAACTACCAAGCTTTGGGTTTATAGTCATATGAAATAACTGATAGGAAACATTATGGATTTTTGAAATTATTTATAGTAGTAGGATTTACTATCTACTAGTTTTAGAAGAATAAAAGATATGTTACAAAATATACGTCAAAAATACAGCATTAAGCCTAATAAAGAAAAACTTGGTACTCAAGTCCGCTCTCTCATCTCCATTACCACTGGCTCTAACCCTACCACAAATCACTATCACTGTGTACATTATTGTGACAACAATATGGTCATTACAAAAATAATCTTCTAAAAGTTCCCTTTGCTTTCAGTGGTTCACTCTTGTTTTCTACCACAGATCAAAGAAGTTGAAAATAAAATCTGATCATGTCACTTTTCTATTTGAAACCCTTGCACATTGCTCTTAGGAAAAGTCCCAGCTACTTAAAATAGCTTACAGAATTCTGGATGAGTCAACCTCTGGATATTTTTCAGTCTCTCTTCACGCCACTCGGTAAAGCTTACTTCAAGGTCCTGACCTACTGAGCTACTTATGTTTCCCACTTATTTGCCATGTTCTTTTCTACTTGCAAACCTTGGTCCAACTCCTACTTGTCTTTCATATCTCAGCATACACTTCCCTTGGGAAGATTTCCTTGGCCTTCCTTTATCTGCCTATAATATTCTATTACAGCAATTATGATGCTGAAGAGTAATTCCCTGATAAATTTTTTTGTGGTCCCCACAAGATTGCAGGTCCCGTGGTGGCAGAGACAGTGCCTTTCCAATTCACTGTTGTACCTCTTGCACATAGTATGGTTCCTGGTACTTTGGTAGGTCAGAAAGTGTCTGTTGATAAATCAATCAGTGAAGGAATGAATAAATAAGTATATGACAGGAATCAAGTTCCCATACTTCAGACTGGAACCCAGTTAGATGCATTCTTATTACTGGTTTTAGCATCAGATAGAACTGAATTTAGCTTAAGTCCTAGCTCTGCACATTAAAAATAGATTGAAGTCAAATGAGTGAATTAAAATGTCCACACCTTCGTTTGTTTTATTTTGTCATTGCTGGTGTTAGATTGTTTTTGTTTTCTTTTAATAATTTACAAAATGAGGATAATTATATCCATCCTAACCTACTTTTCAGGGTAGGGTAATTGTGAAGAATGCATGAGTTTCCGCAAGCGGGCCTTATGAATGGGAATTATTCTTACTAGAACTCTGTTGAACTGATCAGTCGAAAACAGAGAGAGCAGAATGCCTGATATTGTACGAGGCAGATGTTTTTTTGTTTTCTTTTTCTTTTTAATTCATCCTCAGGCTCTGGGTTGCTGTTGATGGCAACTGTTCACAGCTCAGTCATAAACATCTTGGTGAAGGATAGAGAGTGGTGGTCAGATTAACTCTAGCACTAGTCATCCACAACATGCACCTACCTGTCATATATGGTAATACATCAGAATGTGGGCCCAGCCCAGACCTTAGCAAAAACATTTGGTCTCAAAGATTGAGGGAATAGAAAAGCAACCTAAGAAATCTCCTCTTCAGTCATCACAGAAAGGCAAGGCTAGAAGAAACTCTAGTCATTGTCCCATCCAATCTTCTCATTGGAAACATGGAGAAAATTGGACCCAGAAATGAGAAAAAGAAGTGCTCAAGATCACCCAGCAAGTTAGTTGCAGAACTGGTGTGTAAATGTAAGCCACCAGCCCACCCTGTATTCTAACCACTCCCACCACCACCACCATCCACAAGGCTATTATAAATATTTTTTTCTTTTCCTTTATTAGGATATAATTTACACATAGTAAAATATTAACGTATATTTTACACACAGTTCAATTTGACCCTTTTAAGTATGAAGTTCTGTGAGTTTTGCCAAACAAAATTTTGTAACCATGACTATATTCATGACATAAAATATCTATCATCCCCCAAAATTCCCTTGTGCTCATTTAAAAGCCCCTCCTTCCCTGACCAGGGACAAGCACTGATTTGTTTCTGTCCCTGCAGTTTTGTTGTTTGAAGAATATCATATAAATGAAATTATGATTATACAGTATGCAGCACTGTGAGTCCGGCTCCTATCACGTTGGATACTGCTTTGAAATTCATCTATGCTGCTGCACATCTCAGTAGTTCATTCTTAACGGTGCTGAGTGTCAATGTAGCACAGTTTATCCATTCACAGATGAGGGACATTTGAATTATTTTCTGTATGGAGCTATTATAACCAGAAAAGTCACTGTAAACATTCAGGTATTGTTTTTATGTGGTCATAAGTATTGATTCCACATGAGTATATAGCTAGAAATGAGATTGCTGAGTCTCATGGTTTATACATACTTGTCATCTACATATCTACTTTGATAGAATATCTATTCAAATCTTAGCCCCCTTTTCAAATTGGGTTGTTTCCCTGTTATTTAGTTTTAAAAATAATGTATTTATTCTAGGTACAAATCCTTTAACAGATATGTGAGTTTTTTTTCAAGTCTGTGGCTTGTCTTTGCTTTTTCTTAACAGTGTCTTTTTGTATATATGGAATGTGTTTTTGGTGTTACATCTAAGAAATCTTTCTGTAACCCAAGGCTACAAAGATTTTCCTCTATAATCTTTTTTCAGAATTTTAGAATTGAAGTTTTTACATCTAGCTGTCAATTTTTGAGTCAATTTTTATATATGTTATTCTTTTATTTTTTTGGAATATGGATGTCCAATTGTTTTACGCAGTATGTTGAAAAGAGTATTTTTTTTCCATTGGATTACCTGTACACCTTCGTTGAAAATCAATTGACCACATAACTGTGAGTGTATATCTGGATTTTATTTCTGTTTCATCAATATGCCTAGACTTTCTAATATAATATTGTCTTAATTACTGAGCTTTATAGAAGTCTTGCAATCAGCTAGAGTAACTCCTCAGACTTATTTCTAATTTTTTTCAAAATAGTTTTGATTATTTTAGTTCTTTGCCTTTTCATTTAAATATTAAAATCACTTTCTGAATTTCTATGCAAAATCATGCTAGAATCATGATTAGACTTATGTTGAATCTATAGTTCACATTGAAAAGAATCAACATCTTCCAATCCATGATCACAATAAATTTCTTCATTTCTTTAGGTCATTTTTATTTCTTTCAACAAAACTTTATAGTTTTAAGTATACATAACTTGCATGTATTTTGTTAGACATGTACACAAATATTTTGGTTTCGATGCTATTTAGAACTGGTACAAATTAATATCAATTTCCAATTGTTTTGTGCAAATACATAGAAATGCAACTGATTTTTCTATGGTATCCTTGTATCCTGCAACCTTGTTAAGTGTACTTACTAGTTCTAGTAGCATTTTAGTAGATTCTTTGAGATTTTCTACATACCCAGTCATGTATTCTGTGAATAGAGACAGTTTTCTTTCTTTCTTTCCAATCCTTTTACTTCTTTTTTTTCCCTTTATTGCACTGGTGAGAACTTCCAGTGCAATTTCAAAAAGGAGTAGAGTATCTGTTCTTATTCCTGATCTTAGGAAGAACGATTCATCTCTCAATATTAAGCCTAATATCAGCTGTGGATGTTTTATAGATGTCCCTTACCAAGTTGAGCAATTTCCCTTCTATTCCTAGTTTGCTGAAAGATATGTAGATACATACATACTATTATATATTTTCTATATATTTATAATGAACTTTTAATTTTGTCAAATGATTTTTATGTTTCTATAGAGATGATTACATTTTTTTTCCTTTAATCTGGCTATACAGTAAATTGTTGTATTTATTTGTTTTCAAATGTTGAACAAGCCTTACATTTTATATATAAACCCTACTTAGTTAATTTTCTAGTACTTTCTTTGAGATTTTTATTTTTATGTTTCTGGGAGATAATGATCTATAATTTTCTCATCTTGTCTTCCTTTTTTCTGATTTTGGTTTCAGGGTAATTTTGGCCTCACAAAATGATTGACCCGCTAAGAGCAATGAAATATGCTTAGTATCATCATCCATTAGGGAAATGCAAATCAAAATCAAAATTACATACCACTTCACACCTGCCAGGATGGCTAAAAAGAAAAGACAAAATAACAAGGGTAGGTTACAATGTGGAGAACCTGGATCCTTCATACATTGCTAGTCAGAACGTAAAACAGCACAGTTCTTTGGGGAGAGCCTGGCAGTTTCTCATAAAATTAAAATGAGTTACCATATGACCCAGCAATTCCACTTCTATGTGTATACCCATGAGACATGATAACATATGTCCATTTAAACACTTATACAGAAATGTTCACAGCAGCATTATACTATAATAGCAAAATAATGGAAATGACCCAAATATTCACCAACCTGCGAATGGATAAATGAAATGCAAAATATACATACATTGGAATGTTATTCATCAATAACAAGGAATAAACTACTGATACATACTAGAACACAGAAAAACCTTGAAAACATTGAACAAATGATGAGTGAAAGAATCCGAACACAAAAAGCCACATATTGTATGATTCCTTTTATATGAAAGTCCATGACAGGAAAATCTGTAGAGACAGAAAATGGATTAATGGTTGCCTAGGGCTGGGAGGGAGGGGGACTAAGGGAGGGTGAGCATTGACTGCCTTGTATGGGTTTCCTTTGGGGTGGATGAAAAGTTTCTAAAACTGTGACAATTCTGCATATACTAAAAAAAAATTGAACTTTACACTTTAAGTGGGTGAATTTTATGGTATGTGAATTATACCTCAATAAAGCTCGTGAAACAATGAGCTTGAAACTATTCTCTCCTCTTCTTTATTCTGAATTAATTCTTTGCAGAACTCTTATTTGTTCCCTGAATGTTTGATAGATTTATTACTGAAATTATTGTTTAAAAGTTTTAAGTATGGATTTAATACTTTAATAGGTAAAGAGCTATTCAGATTATCTATTTCTTCTTGAGTGAACTTCATCAGTTTGTGTTTCAAGGAATTTGTTTATTTCATCTAAGTTGTCACATCTATGAACATAGAGTTGTTCACTTTATTTCTTATGATTCTTTTAATGTCTGTAGGGTCTACAGTGACATCTTTTCTTTAGTCCTGATGTTGGTAATTTGTGTCTTCTTGTTCCCTGAATGTTTGATAGATTTATTACTGAAATTATTGTTTAAAAGTTTTAAGTATGGATTTAATACTTTAATAGGTAAAGAGCTATTCAGATTATCTATTTCTTCTTGAGTGAACTTCATCAGTTTGTGTTTCAAGGAATTTGTTTATTTCATCTAAGTTGTCACATCTATGAACATAGAGTTGTTCACTTTATTTCTTATGATTCTTTTAATGTCTGTAGGGTCTACAGTGACATCTTTTCTTTAGTCCTGATGTTGGTATTTTGTGTCTTCACTCTCTCTCTCTCTCTCTCTCTCTCTCTCTCTCTCTCTCTCTTTCTCTCTCTCTCTCCCCCCTCTCCCCCCGGCTCCCCGACGAGTCTGTCTAGATGTTTATCAATTTTATTCTTTTTTTCAGAATCAGATTCTACTTTTACTGATTTTTCTGTTTTTTCTCAACTTAGTTAATGTTTCCATTTTATAATGTTATTTCTTCTATTTATTTTGAGTTTAATTTACTCTTTTCTAGTTTCTTAAGATGAAGCTGAGGTCTTTGATTTTTCTCTCTTTTCCCACAAATATTTAATGTTATAAATTTACTTCTAAGTATTTCTTTAGCTTCCTCTCACAGATTTTCAGATGGCATATTTTTATTCAATTCAAAATATCTTTTAGTGTCTATCAAAACATCTTTCATGACCCATGGGTTATTTAGGAGTTTTTAATTTAATTTCTAAATATTTGGATACTTTTGACATATATGATTATTTCATTTCTAGTTTGATTTTTATTATAGTACAAAAGCATTCTTTGCATTATTTCAATTCTGTTAAATTTTTTTTTTTTTTTTTTTTTTTTTTTTTTGGTGACTCAATAAATTCTATCTTGATTAATGTTCCTCTGCACATGGAAAAATATGTTTTCCAACATTTGGGCTGAGGTAGTTTATAAATGTTAATTAGGTCAACTTGGTTAATTGGGGTATTCAGGTTTTTTGTATCCTTACTGATTTATTTTTTGCCTGCTTGTTCTATCACTGAGAAACTAGTTTTGAAATCTCCAACTATAATTGTCAGTGTGTATCCTCTTCTTTTCTTGTCTGTCCATTTTTGCTTCATAGATTTTGAGGATCTATTGTTACTTGCATACACACATGTAAGATTATTATGGCTTAGTTAGTTGGCCACTTTATGATTACAAAATATCCCTCTTTATCTTTGGTAATACAAGAGTACTTTGAAACGTTCATGAAAACATGGAATGAAAAGATAATACAAACATTTCCATGAATTTTTTGAAGACCCATAATATTTCGTGTTCTGAATATTATTTGTTTTTATATTAATATAATACTTCAGGTTTCTTTTGATTAGTATTTGAAAATACATCTTTCTGTATTCATTTACTCATCAATAAAGTAGATTTCTTAAATACAGCACAATTTGACAATCTCTGTCTTCCAGTTAATGTATTTATATTGTTTATACCAATGTAATTATTAATATTGTTATGTTAAAATATACAATGTTACTAGTTGTTTTCTTTTGTTTCCCATTCTTTTCACCTATTTTTGAATTAATTGACTACTTTTTATGGATCTATGTTATCTCCATTATTGATTCAATAGATAAACTTCCTTTAATTAATTACAGTTTCTTCAATTTATCATTTTACAATTTGTAGTTTTTGAAATGATTCTGTACTCATTTTCTTATTTGGTCCTACAAAAATCTTGTGATTTAGATATGAGGGTACCTCAAAAAATTTGTGAAAAAATGGAATTAAAAGAAATAAGAAACTTTCCATGAACTTTTTGAAGACCCTTTTTTAAACCCTACCTAGCATAGATAAATCATACATTACTGACACAAAAATATTTGTAGTATTAATTTAGTGCTCTAGTCTTTATAATTTAGGGGAAAGTCACTGCTTCCATTTGATTCATTTATGCTTATTGTTTTTAAACTGTCCCCTTTCCTCCATCCCATGTGCCAAAGTGAGGCATGACAAAGTATCTCTTCTGGAATGTTGCCTCCACCCTCAGATGTAGTCCTAGCTGCTAGAAAAATAAAAACCACTAGACTTTTGACTGCCTTCTTTGTTTACACAAAAGTAGTCCTAGCTGCTAGAAAAATAAAAACCACTAGACTTTTGACTGCCTTCTTTGTTTACACCTGATCTCTAGGCTTGAGTTTTGGCTCTCATTCCAGTGAAGCTCTGAAATCACCTCTGCCACTGACCCCAATTGTCCATTCACACTTTTAAAGAGCATCTGTTCAACACTCACTGCATTTATCCAACACTCTACTTGCCAGTCATAATTGTAGGCAAGGCTGTTTGAGGATAAATAGGCATGGCCCATGCTTGAGGAGCTCATAGCTTAATGGAGGTGGCAGATATATAAACAATAATTTATGATTCAATATAATACCTGTTATAATAGAGGTGTGTGCAGAGTGAGCCAATAGGAGAAGTGATTAATTCTGCCATGGATTAGGTCAGGGATGTGGTCACGATGGCTTTCTGAAGGATGTAATATGTGAAGGATGAGTTGGTGGGGGTTGGATATTCCAGGCAGAATGGACAGAGTAATAAAACAAGTAAAGGTCTAGAGGTATGCCTTGTAGGGTAGAAGGGAAAGTTACATGGTTTGAGAGTGGTGGGAGGTGATAATTCAAATAGACAACATTTATTAGACACACATGGTGCTAAGCTCTACATAGCATGATCTCATGTATACTCATAAAGTCTTTATGAGGTTGATACTCTTGCTATCTTCATGTTGAAGATGGAGAACTGAAGTGTACAGGATAAACAATTTGCCAAATTTCACTGTTAGTAACTGAAAAAAATATTATTTAACCAGCAGGGTACAGACACTAATCCAGCACAATGGACTGAATATAAACAACCAGGGTGAAGATTCCTGTACATGCCAGTTACATCCTAGCCCTGGTTAAGTCAGAAATTCAGTGCAGCCCATATGACTCTAGCAACTGCACTCTAGGAGTTATGCTACCACTCCTGACATGATACTGATTTTGAATGAAATGTGAAGGGCTTTGTCTACAGGCAGCAAGCAGCCATGGAAATTATTAGAGAAGGGAAATGACAGAGGAAGTAAACATAATTACATTTAGAAAGAAAAAAAGTGGCAGCAACGTGGAGGACAGCCCAGGACGGGGAGAGGCACACATCAGGAAGACCCTACTCTTGCTATTGCGAGAGTCAAGATAAAGTCCCAAACTATGACATTTATTGTGGAGGTGAAGAGAATCTGATAAATCGAAAGGACATTTGAGAGAAGAATTGATAGGATTTTGTGAGAAAATTTGTTCTGTGATGACAAAAAATTAAAGAAAATTTGCATTTCGAACTGGTTATTGGAAGGACGGCAATATCCTTACCTGAAATTCTAATTAAGGAAGCAAGAACAGAAGAAAAACTCCTAGCTATGAGTTTTAATACTTAGTGATTTTTTTACTCCCCATCCCCGAACATTCTGTATTTTTTCTCTCCTTTCTCTCTCGCTCTCTCTTGTCTCTCCACTCCATTATCTCTTCCTAGCATCTTCATTAATTAAAACAAATGTCAAGACTCAGTTAGCTCCCTTTAATTTTCACTTCTAACATCAACACTCAAAAATGTGAGGGTTCATTCCTAGAAATATACTGTGCTCTTCCACCCCTCTGTGCCTTCTCAGATGTCATTCCTCCTACCTGAAGTGTCTTCTCCACACCTTGCTTGCATAGCGAACGCCTACGCAACCTCTTTTCAAGGCCCAAACAAATGATACCTCCATGAGCCCCTCCCCCCAGGCCATGCTCACCACTCCCTGCTAGTGTCCTTTAGGAATCTGCTCACGACTCCATTAGCATTTCTCATATTTAATAATAATAATTTGCAGTTATTTGGTTGCCTGTTTGCCTCCTCAACAAAGGTGAGGTCAGAGGTGTTTTGTATTTTCTTGTCCCCAGTGCTTAGCAGAGTACCTGGCAAATAGTACAAGCTAGATAAGTGTTCATTGAATAAGTAAATAATAAATGGATCTGTAGCATGAGGATTGAGTAAGTCACAAGCTACATATAGAAAAGCAATTAGGGTGACAAGAATGGCCATTCCTCAGCATGTGGACACCAGGGGAATGGGAGCCCTGCCTGAAGTCAGATGCATTCCTTCCAGCACTCGTCTGAAACTTTAACTGGAATGGACCAAGAACAAGAGAGGGGCTTACGATTTCCTTATGAGATCTACAGGGAAAAAAACATATTACAGAGGTGCTATTAAAGAGGAACCAGGGCCTTTTAATAGCTTCCAGTTTTCATATATGACTTGAACTTACATCCTACTCCTTAATCATTTATTTGACCCAATTTAGTTTAATTTAAATTCCAACTAATAATAAACAAATAAATTTATTTTAGCTTAACGACAAATAAATTTTTAGTATAAGTATGTCTGGTGAAATATTTGGGATATATTTATACTAAAAAATTACTCCTTGTATATCTGAAATTCAAATTTAATTGAGTATTATGCGTTTTATCTTGCAGGCCTATCTCCAGTTCACTTTCTGCCAAGGATTAAGAAGGCACTATATACCCTGCATCTCTGATGTATTATGTTGAGCTAAAATACAAGTCAATAAAGTAGGGCAGAACTTTATTCAGAGGCCAATGGGAAATTCAGAGGCCAAAGGGAAAAACAGAGTAGACACAAATGAATCTGGACAGACAAGCTAGTGACTGCTATGTTCCTTGCTATGTTCCTAGCAGCTACTGAGCAAGTACCAGTGCAACAGAATGCAATGGTTAAGAGCAGGAACTTTGGATTCTCATGTTCTTGGGTCTGATTCCCTGCTCTGCCTCATACATGATTTGCAACCCTGGGTAAATTACTTTACTTCTCAAAGCTTGAATTTCTTTATATAAAGTGAGAATAATAATGGTAGCCTCCCAATAGCTTTGTTGCTATGTTGTATCTAGTTTGGTATTTCACCAGAGTAGACAGCCTGTTATTATTTTATTTTATTTTATTTATTCTTACTGCTGCTTGCATGGTTAAGTGTCACTCCCACCTCTGGGACAACCCAAAGTACAATAGAAAAGGATACAATGACTAAAAAATTACTCCTTGTATATCTGAAATTCAAATTTAATTGAGTATTATGCGTTTTATCTTGCAGGCCTATCTCCAGTTCACTTTCTGCCAAGGATTAAGAAGGCACTATATACCCTGCATCTCTGATGTATTATGTTGAGCTAAAATACAAGTCAATAAAGTAGGGCAGAACTTTATTCAGAGGCCAATGGGAAATTCAGAGGCCAAAGGGAAAAACAGAGTAGACACAAATGAATCTGGACAGACAAGCTAGTGACTGCTATGTTCCTTGCTATGTTCCTAGCAGCTACTAAGCAAGTACCAGTGCAACAGAATGCAATGGTTAAGAGCAGGAACTTTGGATTCTCATGTTCTTGGGTCTGATTCCCTGCTCTGCCTCATACATGATTTGCAACCCTGGGTAAATTACTTTACTTCTCAAAGCTTGAATTTCTTTATATAAAGTGAGAATAATAATGGTAGCCTCCCAATAGCTTTGTTGCTATGTTGTATCTAGTTTGGTATTTCACCAGAGTAGACAGCCTGTTATTATTTTATTTTATTTTATTTATTCTTACTGCTGCTTGCATGGTTAAGTGTCACTCCCTCCTCTGGGACAACCCAAAGTACAATAGAAAAGGATACAATGCAATACAACACAATACAATAACAAACCTATCATTTATTTTTTACTTTGTGTGCGTAAGGCACTGTGATAACTGTCGGCACGTACTTTCTCATCCAATCCTCATGACAACCCCAAGAGTCATCATTATTCCTATTTTATAGACATTGGATACAAGGCACAGATAAATTAGGAAATATTTTAGGGTCACAGAGTTTCACAGCTTGTAAGTGGCAAATCTGAAACTCAAATCCAGTTCTGTCTGATCCCAAAGCCCATGTTCTTAATGACTAATACATACACCGAAATCTCTCAGTGAGATTGCCAATCCAAACTGCAATTCTTTCTTACCCTGAGAAAAATGGATGATTTTCAATTGAGTATTAAAATGTCCATAGAAAATAAAGCACCCGTACCTTCTTATCAAGCTAGAATGGAGTTCCAGAAGGTAAGGTCCTCATCTTCCACTGCCTAGCTTAGGTAAACCCTCTTTCATAATCTCAGTTTCTCCCCTACCTAAAGTCAAACTCATTTGTTTATGCTAATGGAGAATAAGTCACAGTTTCTTAACTGCTATTAATCTAGCACATATTAAAGGTTCTTTACAGTTTATCTGGAATTTTATCTTTGTTATCACCTATATCTTTAAAGCAGTGCAGATAGATAGGGAGGAAATTATATTATGTCCCAGTTTTACAGATGAAGAAACTGAGACTCAGAGTGATATCAGTCATTTACCAGAATCCCATAGATAATAACTCGCAGAGCCTTTAGAGAAGTCCAGGCTTCTCTGTGCAAAATTGTTTATTAATTAATTTGTTCAATAGATATTTGTTGGGTATCTTCTACATACAAGACACTATCCTAGAAACTAGACTTATCTCAGTGAACGAAACAGAATGGATTTCCCTCCTGAATTTTAACATCTTTTGGGAATAAAGGCATTAAATCATCAAACAAAAATATTTAAGTACTAAAAAGAAAGAATACAGAGTGTATAAAAAATTTTGATAGAAGGATCTGAATTGGATTAGAGAGTCGTAGAAGTTTTCTCCAAAAAAAGCGACATTTTAGCTGAGACCTGATGCTCAGAGGAACAAACCAAGAGAAAAGGGATAAGCAGAGAACATGAAGGGTCAGGGCCTAGACGGTGTTTAATCAGGGTCACACAGTAGTTAGTGGTACTGATGGGAATAGAAGCCAGCTATCCTGATGCTTCAGAGAATGCTCTTTTCTTGACACCACACATGGCAGCTGTTTAGGACTTGTCTGCGTGCCCCTTTCAGCTGATGTCCCGGAGAAGCAAGCAGACATCTATCCTAAGTTGCAATATCCAGAGTCTTCATTTGCCTAGACAGTGCTGTTGTGGTGAATTAAAAAAGTATGCCCCCTTCTGGCACACTATCAGATATGACTGTTTCCCAGGCAAACACAGCCACATGTCAAGATCCATAGCATGGCTAATAGAGGACATTTGAATGTCATTTCCCACTAGACCCTTGGACAAGAACAGTGCTCAGTCATAAGCAGTGCCCCTGATGGCATAAATCTAACTCAGTGAAATCTTCCTCCTAATGTGGGCAACTATCTTTAGATCACATTTTGTATAGGAGAGAAGAGCCAAGTCCTCTTGAGAAGATAGGTTGGAGAGGCCTTAGAAGTCAACTCCATGTAAGGTGCAAGCAGACCCACCTGATTGCTTTCAAAAAGTAGTTTGGTGCCTTGTAAAAAGTATGAACTAAGAAGTAAGAGGCCATGCCCTAGCCTTGGTTTTGAGGCACTAAAGAAGCCTCCTTTTTCCATTCCTCAGTTAATTTCCCGTTTATAAAATGGGCCTCTGACACTCACAATGTACAAGTTTTGGTCACTTTATAAGTGTAGGTACTCCCAAGTCCTCATCCCAATTAACTTAACTTACAACACTCCTCACGATAACCAGTATCATCTACACTTCAGCCAAAGTTTATCCTGTTGAATGCTTGCGTCCAAAAAGAAGAGTATTTTATACCCGAGACACTTAGCAGCGTCTCAGACCCAACATTCTGATTCACCAAATCCGAATAAATTTAATTCAGTTAACTCCAGTTAACTGTTTTTTCATTTTTCCTTTTTTCTAAAGGTGTTAAGGTGGGCTTTATTCAACGGGACCATGTGATAGATATAGGGATCACTGTAACTGAGTCTGGCATTGGGGGAGAGAGATTGGACTCAATTCCCAAACTATTTTTTTTCAATGTTTGCTATATGCTTCAGGTAATGTGTACTCAACTATAAAAAAGATAGTCTGCCCTCAAGAAGCCTTCGGCCTATAGGGCACATCAGAGGATCACCTCTCTTTCTACCTGGAAGAACAAGGACATGTTTCCAGAGGAGATAAAATCAAAGCTAAGACCAGGGCCAAGCACTATAGTGGGCTTTTTGAGGATTCAGAAGTAATAAAACACTCTTCCTTGAAGAGATCCACAGGCTACAAGTCAACCTAAGTGTCCATCGATGTGTGGACGGTTATATATACACAACAGAATACTATTCAGCCTTTAAAAAAGAAGGAAATCTTGTCATTTGAGACAACATGGATGAATCTGGGACACTCTTCCTTGAAGAGATCCACAGGCTACAAGTCAACCTAAGTGTCCATCGATGTGTGGATGGTTATATATACACAACAGAATACTATTCAGCCTTTAAAAAAGAAGGAAATCTTGTCATTTGAGACAACATGGATGAATCTGGGGGATATTATGTTAAGTGAAATAAGCCAGGCACAAAAAGACTAATACCATATGATCTCACTTATATGACTTTGTGGAATCTAAAAAAGTCAAACTCTGTCGGGCTTTAAAAACTAACGCCACCTTAAGTGACATTACAAGTGGATTAACGTGGCAGCCTAAGACAGCGCCGGGAGGAAGTAGGGTGGGAGTGTCTGCAGGAACCTTGCCTTAGCCCTTATTGGCTGCACTCATGAACACTGCGTGATTGCGATAGATAGGCATTAAGACAGGATGCATGCTCTTGTAACCCTTAAGCTGACTGGAAGATGTAAAAGACCTGCCTTCCCCATTTACCTTTAAAAGCAAGTGCTTGTGTGATAATAAACAGAACTGCTCGACAGAACCCCCGCCGCATCTGAGTGTCCTTTAACTGGGCTGGTTGGGGCCAGCAGTGTGCTCACCTCTCTTCACGGCTCTCTTCCCCCATCTCCTTCCAAAGGGGACAGGACGAAAAGAGGAATCCTGGGCCATTCGCTCACCCACCAAAAGGAACGAGGCTAGGGCTGTTCGAGTCGGCTGGCGGCGGACCCAACAAAACTCATAAAAGCAGAGTGGTCCAAAGGCTGGGGTTGGGGGGAGGCACTGGGGAGATGTTAAAAGGATGCAAAATTTCAGTTAGATGGGAAAAGTAAATTCAAGAGAACTATTGTACAACATGGTGACTATAGTTAATAACAACGCATTGTATACTTAAAAATTGCTGAGAGTATATTTTAAGTGTTTGCACCATGAATAAATGATAACTATTGAGGTAATGCATGTGTTAATTAGCTTGGTTTAGCAATCATACAATGTACAATTTTTATTTGTAAATAAATAGATCCCCAGGCTGAAGGAGAC